>NC_054378.1:44328757-44628757 GCF_017654675.1 Xenopus laevis
CAAGTCAATGTCACGAATCAGGCGTAAAAAATGGGATGTATCTTTAACATATGATTCGCCTGATTGAACAAAAGGCGGTAACACCTTATCCAAAAAGATGGATAAAGGGGATAAGACTGAATTAACACTAGCCACTATGGGGCGCCCCGGTGGGGATTGTAAATTCTTGTGTATCTTGGGAAGGGTGTAGAACACAGGTATGCATGGAAACTCCTTCGTGAGATAATCTTTTAAGTCATCAGTCACTACACCCTGCCCAAGATAACGAGACAGTACCTCAGATATTAACCCCGTGATTTTGTCTGTGGGATCCTTGACAAGAGATACATAGGTATTAGTGTTGCTCAATTGGCTCAATATCTCCTGTATGTAATATTCCTTATCTAGAACTACTAAAGCTCCCCCCTTATCCGCTGGCTTGTATATCACATCCTTATCATCCATTAATGCCTTAAGGGATTCCCGTTCAATTAGTTGTTGGTATACCGCATGTTTCTTAACCCCTTAGGATCTTGTATGAAATGATTGATATCCCTAGACATCAAAGATATAAAGGTCTCAACTGGATGGAAAGAGGTGGGGGGAAGATATTTACTTTTTTTATACAAGTCAAATTGTTCAAACGTAAGAGTCTATAAAACCTTTGCAAATCAATGTCTAATGAAAAGGTATCCAATTTAGTTGACGGACAATAAGATAGACCTTTTTGCAATAGATTCAGTTCAGGTTGTGTCAGTACCTTTTTGGAGATATTAATCACGATTGAAGTCCCTTCTTGGGTGCTGACTTGTGAGTGCCTCTCGTCGGCCGTGGTTTGGTCGCAGCTGTTGCGCCAGATTCTGGGGCGCCCCCTTCGCGTTCCCCGCTGCTTGAAGGAGCGCTGTCGTCGCCTAAAAAAGCCGAAGACCGGGAGGAATCCGAAGCGCGTTGCGAAGACGTCTCCCCTGAACTGCTGCGTCCGGCCTCCTGCCGTACGTCGCGGCGTGCCCCACGTGGCTGTCGCGCCTGCGTCTTGCGGCCCCGAAAGAAGGGAGGAGTAGCGTAGGAACGTCCCGGTATCCACCGGTACACCCGTCCACTGTTGTAATCTTCTGCGTCACGTAAGAACTTATCCCTCTTCCGGGTCTCGAGCTCCAGCCGGAACCTCTCTGAGATACTCTCAATTTGCGACTTGGTTTCCGCCCACTCCTCCTGGCTCGATATCTGCGTCAGTTGCGTTTCAAGTGTACTCACTTGTTCCGACACCGTAAGTAATTCTTTCTGTATCTGCTCAATTGTGAGAGTAATTATGTCCAGGGAACATTTGTTCAAAATGCCCTCAAACTTCTTGCAATACTCCAGATTATCCGAGAACAGGGTAGGTTGCAAATGTACTCGCAGGCCCCTCGGGATTCGTCTCAGCCGATAGTACTCTGCCAAAGTGCAGCCATGTAATTCCAATGATACTGCTTTCTTGGTTAGACGCTCCAGATTCCGGCTGCGTGCCTCTGGATGGGCTGTATGCAAGAAATCCCGTGAACCCCTCGTCAGAGTAGCTATACTTGCAGCTTCCACCTCCGTGTAGGCAAATATGTCAGCCTGTGTACTCGGCAAAGTGGTAGGTTGGGACATGGGTGCCTCCTCTACACTCAATATATCATATATCCAAACAAAATGGAGTGGAGTATGCACCAGTCCGTTACTTTAGTCCAATTAAGGACACAATGTATAGTTATCAAAAAAAGTCCAGACAACTTATCTTTGTGAAGAAAACGAAAATTCTTTATCCAGCATACATATGCATGAATATGCAACGTTTCGAAGCTCCCGCTTCTTTATCAAGCAATCTAAGTTTACAATGATTTCACATCCTTATAACAGGTTACAGCTGTAAACACGCCCCCAAGGGGGTGGTATAAATTACAAGCGTGGTATATGACCTCTTGAAAAAATCTAAATAATAGACCATTAACGTCAAAGTGTATACATAGAAACAACCAATGGATTAATCAATTGTATCATAATGCGAACATAAACCACAAAACATGTGATAGAATCATTTAACACGTTATTACCTCATATATTCTAAGGATGTGGCTGTGTCCCAACCTACCCCTTAACTGCATAGATTAACTAATAGCCTCACTATATGAAATATATATATATATATATATATATCTCAATAAATACCTAAGTAAAAATTGAGGTAAAAAAGTGCAAAAACATAGAGTAATGGTTGATGCCCTCTAACACTGCATAGTCTAGTGACTCGAAATACTGAACTGGCTGATATGGTTACACTCCATGCTGACAGCTGGTGTAATATGTAAACAAAGGCAACAAATCCCAAAAGCAGCAATCAGACACTTTCTTTATACTCCCCACTGACAGCTGTCACCGAAAAGATTAAAGATGCTCGCTGTCCATGACTCCACCCAAATAGAGGCAGCCTCTCATGGCAGCATAATGTTACTGCAGACAAAATATATGATGATTGGCCAAAATAAACATAACTAAAGAAATTGAAATAAAACAATATAAAATACCCCATACAGGTGTAAGTAATATAATTTACATTGGCTTTCAACATTTTCAAATGGTGTCACCATTACTTTTCTCACTTCATGCATATTGTATAGCGCAGTGATCCCCAACCAGTAGCTCGTGAGCAACATGTTGCTCTCCAACCCCTTGGATGTTGCTCTCATGGTCCTAAAAGCAGGTGCTTATTTTTAAATTCCAAGCTTGAAAGCAAGTTTTAATTGCATACAAACGAAGTATAGTGCCAACCAAGTAGAGCCTTTTGCAGGCTGCAAGTCCACATAGAGGCTACCAAATAGCCAATCACAGCCCTTATTTGGCACCCCAAGGGACTTTTTCATGCTTGTGTTGCTCCCCAACTCTTTAAATGTGGCTCACAGGTAAAAAAGGTTGGGGAGCCCTGGTATAGCGTTAGTAAATAAGGTGGCGACATCTAACCTTTACATACAGGACATCCTGGCTATCCCAGGATCAGCTGAGGGATTGTTTTAAGTGCTGCTAAAAACAAAAAGCTTGTTTCATTTGCTCACTCTGTCACTGGGACCTGCTGCACTTTGTTTGTCTAAACGCAGAACTGATCCTGTCAGCAGGGAATGTACTAACAACCAATTATGCAATTATTCATATCAGCCCTCTATGGAGCAGCATATTCTAGAAAACAGAAAAAACTATGACTGGTATGATGCATTTATGATTCAACTATACGACAAAAAATAGGTACCTATAATACAAGCACTATACTCAAAATACTGTATATGTATATAGTTTTGTTCAATATGTCATATATAACACACCCCTATACACCCAACTAGTTTTAATTGCAACATGGGACAGGAATTTCGCTGGAGGATGTCCTAAAATGCGTTCTGTATGGTGAGCCTAAATCTCTTGTGAAGGATGAGAGGTTAAGAAACTAGTGAATTGGTATCGCTGGAGGGGAGAGTAAAAGGGGCTTAGTGAGAAGCCTGAATATTCCAGAGTGTGGAAACCAACCTGTATGTTGAGAACCCCAGTGTTGGGGAAAAGTCTTTGACTGCATGCTGTTAAAGGACAAGGAAAGGCAAAAAAATAAAATCCCATTTTTACTTTCTTAAATGAAAAAGAAACCTATCTCCAATATACTTTAATTACAAAATGTCTACCGTTTTTATAAGAAACCTGACTCTATGCAGTAAATTAATTTACTGCTGTGGATAGGAATTATCAGATGGTCCCTAACTGCTGAGCAGGGAAACAATCATAATTATAAACAGCAGGGGGAGCCCCCGCCTTACTTCCCAGCCATGCAGAACTCAAGCAGCTTTGTTTATGACAATCCCTAAGCAGCCCAGACCACACTGAGCATGTGCAAGGTCAGGGTCAGGAAATATGTTTAACAAAGTTACAAGATGACAGCCCCCTGTGGCCAACTTTGAAAGCATAAATCATTTGTTTGATTAGACTTTGTGGTACAGTAAGTTCATGCTTATGATTAGTATACAAAAATACAGAATTTCTAGCCTTATTCTATTTTAGACTTTCCTTGTCCTTTAATTATATAAATACAGTTCTGTACTTGATAGACAAGAAAGTTCTTTTTACTGCTGTTGCTGAACTCCAGCTCCCAGCACGCTCAGATATAACCGTGGGTGATGCTGTACTGTATGCTGCCTTTATGATGTTGTCCTTGTCTACTGTTATATACCTGTATATGGAGACGTGCTATATATGATATTGTGTTTTAATACATGTATGCATGGGTGTGTCTGTATATTTGTTTGAAAGGGTATTTGTGTGGCAAACAGCATTCAAAGAAATAACAGGAGAGGCAACAAGCACTGCAATTACTGTTGTACCCTATGCACACTAACTAAGGTGCAATAAGTCTGAAGTGGTGCGATAACAATAAATAAACATGGATTGACTTTTCTTAAAATTCAGCCATTTTTTGACCACCCTGGTCCAGGAGGCCCCAAAAAATAATCTGTTTGGCCTATTAACCCCTGAACCAAACCAATCAATGATCCATTTTAGAATCTCTGTAGTCATTGATCTGGAATTACATGGGCACTCACTACCCACAATTCCACCAATCAGATTTAAGAAAGCAATGTAATTTGGCTATTCAACTTGTTTGCACCAGCCCAATCAGGACACTTTATTGGATCTCCTTGGCCCATAGACAAACACATTTGTAAGAGAGTACACAGAGTAATTGGTGTGAGTGTTACTGTTATTGTAAATGTGTTAATGTTATAAATTTGTGGTTAAAACAAAAGTAACGGAAATAATTGTAATGTTTTAGAATGGTGTTATGGTGTTAAAGCAATGTACGTTTAGTTGTAATGTCCACTAGAGTGGGATAGAGTACAATAGGTATATAAGGAGAGGACACACCCAAGGTGGGGTTCTTTTTCTCCTGGACAGGATCAGGTAGAGTGAGGGTCTCTTAGTAAGAAGTATTGGGTACTTCAGTTAGTTAGGGTAATTGCTAGTATGGGTAGCCCAGACCCCAACCAGGAGGTAGTGGCCTAGAGGCCATGTCTAAGCCAAAGAAAGGGCGTACGTTAGAGTTTAGGCCAGAGAAACCATCTTGAAGCGGGGACAAGAAAATTCTTATCTGGAGTAGGGCAAAGAGGTAAAGAGCGTATTTTGGACTGCTAGGAACAGAAGGTGGCACACTGGAAATTTCCTATCCTGAGCAGGGCAGGGGGACGTAGAGTGTATGCTGGGCTGCTAGGACCAGAAGGTGGTGCAAGTTCCTGGACCTTTGATGGTTGATGAGGGTTTTTTTGCTAAAGGGTTGAATTCTCCTTTAAGATTACAGATGTATTAGTGGTTTGAAATTGTGATTCTGATTTCCAGACTGCAGTTTGTCTTCATTAATCTGTACCCTATGAACAAATACTTTACACCAAGCATCTGGCTTTGTTAGAGTTAAGAAATGAATTATCTTAACAGATCACCAAATGTTTTATCCTGCAACAGAAGATGTTTTTCCATCCTGAGAAAACTGGCAGGCTTTGCAAAGTGTGACATTACCAAAAGCTTTCCTTAAAAACCTTCAGATGATCTGTGCAGTTTTTTCTGAGTTATTATGATTGTTTTTTTATTCCATAATCCGAGATGCAATCTGTGTCACTGTGTTGATGACCTGTAGAAAGTAATTCTGCATGCGTGGCTTTATTTATGGATGCCGGGATGCTGCACATTAGTGTGGGTATTCGGCAGCATAATCTAAGTGCAGCATCTGTTGTTGGAGAGCATTGCTATCTGTTAGCTGGAAGACGAAAGTAGAGGAGGCAGTCAGGACATACAAATGGGACTATACTGATTATACATGAAGGCAATGGGAACAGAGGAGCTTTACTTACACCCTCTGTTGTATTACCAATACCAAGCAGGCAAACCTCAGCTCTCTGCTATACTTGTCATCTATACATTGAATCAGGAAGGGAAGGTTCAGAAAAAGAAAATAAAAGCAATAGAAAAAAACCCATATCCCTATTTAAATTATGAGAAATAAAATATTACACTGTACTTCTAGTAACTTCATGGTGAGTTAAACAATGATTGGAAAGACAATCAAAGAAAAGTGCAATAGAGAGCAGTTACTTCAAACAAACAACCTTTCAGCTGAACTACAATTCCCAAACACTGCCCATGGCCACTGAACATATGATCATATAACACACAAATAAACAAAAAATAAACCTTCAGAAGAAAAGTCATTAGTGATGGGCGAATTTCTCGCGTTTCGATTTGTCATAACATTTCCCACGAAACGGCGAAAAATTCTCAAAACTTGAATTTTGATGACCGCAACAATTCACAGCAATGTTGACACCAGAATTAGTCAATATATATATATATATATATAGAATCAGAAGAAAATAATGTGCATTCTTTTTCTTTTGGTGGATGATTTGCTGCTTTTCTTGTTGCCAGATTTGATTAAAATGACAACAAATAGGCACAAAAAGATATTCCCCAGTAGAAATCAAAACATTCTTCTTACATAGAATCCCACTGCTTAGCTGCTTTCATTGGGCTCTGAACCACAGGGGTGGGATAATGTACAATATCAAAGAAAAGTGACAGAAGAACAATATATAAGGAAAGCAGTGAAACTACCCAGGCACAAAAACATTGTCTTAGCATGGGCTTTCAGCAGGGATTTTGTAACCATCCCACAGAAGGAAAGGGAAGAGAAGAACAAATAGGTACCGGAGGGTGGATGATATGAAAGGGGAGGTCAGAAAGTGAGTGAGAACACATGCAGAATCAGAGGGAGGAGATACAAAGGGAGATGTGAGGTGTAGAAACTGCCTTTATTTTGCTTTGAGCAGCCAGTGGACACAGTTTGTGAGTGTTTGAGGAGATGGACATGGATGGTTTGTGCTACTGGATGAAGAGGATACGGCAGGATCCTGTCCCACGATTATGGTGAGTAAACTTTGCAATGCATGAGCTTCTCCTTCCCTTTATTTCCACATTGTATTGTGTATTGTATGCAGCTGCACACCAGTAAAGCAATTTAATTGTGTGCTCTGGAGTGAGTAACAAGGCATGTTGAAGACATACAGCACTTTATCTGACTGAATATAATATCTCCAGCTTTACTAATGCAGGCAAGTTGTGCATGCATCTAGAAAAAGCATCTTAAAATAGAGAATCTCTTCTCTGAACAGCCCATGGTTACAGGCACTGATACAGCATGTATTATCCCTCATCTATCTATCTACAATCTACAAATGTAAGCATGCCTTTGTCTGTTTATTAACCCAACAGCAACCACAAAACCTATTGCAGGACAAATCACACACTCTTACAAATAAAGAACATGCCAAGCAGTAAAAGGGGATTCAGATTCCTCAGGGGCCACCTTAATTAATAGAAAAAATAAATAAATGGCACATATTTTTGTACTTAAAAGATTACTTTACAGAGGGGAATTGCTGAAAAGTAACTCAAGGAACGGTAAAGTTGTAAATAACTTGCATTATTATGTTGATTCCGTTTGACGTTTATAATTCATATGGCTTAATGAACATTTCTAAATATTTTCTTTTTTTAATAACAGATCCAGCTTCTCAAGTGACATACATTGGTCAGCGATGCCTATAATATCTGGAAACAGTGAACAAGACTATAATAACCTAAGCTACTCCTCCAGCAGCACCTTGAACCATTTCTTTCCAGTCGCTGTTGAATCCCAGACACTTAAAGGAGTAAAGTATCAAAGGGCTCAAAGGATCTATAACACAGATGAAGTCTATACAGCCAATCTGAAACGAGAAATTATTATTAATGTAGGAGGCATTAAATACCTCATGCCTTGGAGTACTCTGGATACATTTCCTATGACAAGACTTGGGAAATTAAGGTTTTGCAGCAGCTATGAGGAGATCATCCAGATTTGTGATGACTTTGATGAAGACACCAATGAATTCTTTTTTGACAGGAACCCTTGTGCTTTCAGCATGATTGTCAGCTTCTTGGCAGCAGGGAAGCTGAGGCTCTTGAGGGAAATGTGTGCCTTGTCTTTTCAGGATGAGTTAACTTACTGGGGTATTGAAGAGTCCAATCTGGAGAGATGTTGTCTTAGGAAGCTTTTCCAGAAACTTGAGGAACTTGCTGAGATCAGGAAAGAAGAGGAAGCCCAGAGGAACAGGGAGACCATATGTGTTCTTGAGGACAACTCCAAAGTTGGCCATTGTATGGGCAAACTAAGGGATATGGTAGAAAATCCACAATCAGGGATCCCTGGAAAGGTGTTTGCCTGCCTCTCTATTTTATTTGTGGCCACCACCGCTGTAAACCTATGTATTAGCACCATGCCAGACCTCCGAGCTGAGGAGGACAGGGTAAGTCTGAGAGCTGCGCCTTGTAATCAGCCTAGTCACACCACAGTTTACACCAGCATAAATAATCTTGCTGAAACCTGAATATTAGATGACATTTTTTCAGTGTAACGATAATTTTAGATTCTTTGGCCAGATGCAACTCAATGAGTAAAACGTAATGAGTAAAACGTAAATCATATTGGTTTATCAAATTAAATCTCAGTCTATAGGTTAATTCATTATTGAATTAGAAGAAAAGTTTTTACTCATCAAAGTGAATCTGGCTCTTAATTTGAATTTAGTCTCTCTTTTATATTCAGATTGAACAAAAATTGTTTATTTGGTTAGCAACTTTCTCAGATCTGTCCTTGGATGTTAAGAGGGAATTTACTAAAATTGTTAGGCAGTTGGTGTTTCCCATGTGGCGCTATCCACAGGGTTGAGTCTACACAATGTGTTGCCCTGAGGATCATTTTTTGATGTTGTCTTGCAATAACCCCAGGGGCAATTCTTTACCCTGCTCCATCCCGAGGCACTTTTTGCATTGCTGGCCCCCTTTGCAATGCCATGCTTACCACCAGAGAGGGTCCACGAAGGGACAAATGTCTAGTATAATAACTTGGACTTCAGCTCTTAAAGGATTTGTTCAGTATACAATTTAAAACTGAATAAATATATAGTCTGTGCAAAATAAAAAATGTTTTCAATATAGTTAGTTAGCCAAAAATGTAATGTCCCCTACAATGCCCCTACATTATTACTGAACAAACAGAGAAAGAAAACACTTGCCTTATTCTCTGATCACTACTCTGCATATGTCTAGTCCATATTTCTTATGCAATGGCAAAGATAAAAGATTTGATGCCTACCACGGTGTTGAGATCAGCATGCTTGGTGCCTCTGGTAGGCACCCTGGTACCAGTCAGTTGGGAATCCACACCAGTATTAATGAAACTAATGCTTTTCACAGGGTTGTACAACCACCATGGATTAGGTAGAGACATCATTCACCATCCCTGTCCCAGGTGTTTGTCAGTTGTTGTACACACTTGGACATAATTACAGAGACCAAAGATGGATTCATATTGTCCATATCAGTAACAAAAGAGGCTTTTCAGTATAACCCATCCAATGTATGTATACATTACCAAGCTATAGAACATTACATATTATTCTTGAGATGACAAATGAGGCAGAAAGTGATTTGTTTTTGTGAATAAAATAAAACATGATGACAGTTTTAGGTGCCACCTCCGGGGTTTGCCGTGTGCCCTGTGATGACAGAGACAAAAAAACTTTGCAACTAGTCATACACACTGTAAAATGACAAGAACAATTCAAATTTAAAATATAGGTTGCAAAGGTAATTATCTGCATGGGGAAAACATTAGTCATAGATTGTTTTAGACTTCAGAAGGTTCAACTTTTGGGGCCATGATAAGGAGCCTGCCCTTAAGTACTGTACCTGTGTCCTTCTTGCTTTCTGATTTCTAGAAGGAGAAATCAATCCAGTTTAGTTTAGTATGACAGGTACTTGCGCTAAAAGTGGTGGTTTAATGATAACCAGTTTTCCCAGCAGTTTTACCAAAATCTAGGTATCTTATGACACTTGCTAAAACTAGCTATTCTAAATCAGGTCAGCACAACTGGATGCTGGGGGCTGCATGAAGCCCACAAGCCTTACTTTAAGGCTCCAGGACTGCATCTGAGTTATAAGAACTCATTTTGTATGATATCTCCTATCAATATTTCAACAGAAGATGTCATAATGGGTCTGATAGGTAGTCCTCCACATCAACACAGTTAGACAGCATGGAGTGAAATGCTACATGGCTTATTTACTAATAGAGTGCAATGTGTATGTAAACTCATATGTTATACATGCATTTGATTGAATGGGGGCAAATTGTCATATCCTGTAGACAAGTGGTTCTTTGTTTTTCCCTATAATAATCACTATATTTAACTGTATAAAAAAGTTCATGTTTGTTTAGATGTTTAGAGGGATCATGGAGACCCAACCTAAACAGCATGGAGACCCAGTTTTGGGTTCTTATCTATAAAGATGTGTATGCCACTTTAACTCCACACCTCAATTTCCAGTCTATAACTACTGTACATTCCTGCACTTACTTCTTCTCAAAGTGCCTACTACTTAGGTTTCTCCTTTTGTCATTGCTTACACTTGTGTCCCACATTACAAATCTCAGGGATACAGCAAGTTGGGAACAATTTTAATTAAAAGTTAGCTTTAAAGGAGCATAATTTTTGTTTTGGAGGTATATAGAGCAATGAGAGATATCTTGTTCTTGACCCTTACATCCACTTTAAACATCATGTACTACCACTAGTAATGATTTGCAAGGTCATTAGAACAACTACTGTATACCCTTGGCTTGCACTTCAGTCCCCAAAGACTACTGCTACTTTTATTACCTAAAATATACAACTAAGACCAAGAACTGATGCAGAACCTTTAAGATCATTAATCACAAGGAACATAGCAGTGATACAAAACCCCTGGGATTTTCAGAATCTATTCAGAATTTGCATATTTAGAGTGTGCCCTGCAAGTAATGTGTTGGAGAGATTACTAAGCAATACGAAGCACACTTACATGGAGACTGACTACTTACTTTACTTACAATAAGCTGTTTGATATGCACACAGGTGTCCACAAGTTGGCAAGCAGAGCAAGGGACCCTTCAATTAGGTCAAAGACCCCACAGGCCCAATAATAGTTTATCAACATATACATGAGAATTTACTTAAGCATTTGTGGGACATGAGGTATAGTACAATGAAATGTTGATGTCAAATCTGCATTCCTTCAGCACTTGTTGTATTGGAGTGTAGTATGGTTCAGCAATATCTACAGGTGGGACTTCAGAGTTTAGTTTCTTTTTTGAGGCACAATGAATTATGTGTAATTGGGATCCAGTTATCTGTAATGTGTATAAGATGCACTGCTGACCTGGTATTACAGTAGGGCTCATGGCACTTGAGATATATGGGTGGACGAGTGTCCAGGTAAAGCAGGGCCGGGCCAAGCCATCCTGACGTTTGTCCTACCACTACCAGCTATTTTGAACTGCAGTTTACATTCAACAACTGAAGAACCATGATGTTTGTATCCCTGCTTTAAGGGTGCCATACAAGGGCCAGCACATGCCATAGCCACCTTTTCATTATTAACAGGATCAAACAATTGAAACAGCAGGAAGTGAATAGGAAATGTGGCTCCTCTTCATTTTCTCATCTGTGGATGTACTATACTAGTAGATATGGTGCATTGGCATATAATATTTTGAAAAAGGTCCACTCCCTGAACAGACCAATCTCCATAGGATATTGGTTTGGATCTTGCTCTGAAAATCATACTTTGGTTCATATATTTTTATTAAAGGATGTGGAAGTAAGGAAGTAAAATTCCTTGGGAGGTGTGTAAGATTGTTAGGCACTATCCTGTGAATCTAATCGAAAACTGGGTCCCATTCTTTGTAAAAGAAAATAAAACAACACATACATTAAAGGGCACCTATCATTGATGTCCCCACTGGAGCTGGTGGATCAACTGCTTTCCTATTTGGGGTAGGGTTGCCACCGGTCTGGTTTTGACCTGGAAAGTACAGATTTTAGAGGGGCTGTTTGACTAAAAACTGCCTGCCCAGTTTTCAAAATAAAGAAAACTGGGCAGGATTCCCTGAGATTAATGCGGCAATCAGCCAATCACCAATTGCCACACCATAACTCTGCCTCGATACATCATTGGCCCGCCCATCAATGTCACCGCCCCCTGTCCACAGTTGAGCGCAGCAAAAGGTTCAACCCCAGTTGGGGGAAACAATGGTATTTTGTGAACTCCCCTGCGCACTTCGTGCATGCTTGGGCCCCAACATGGCTGCTTCTTGGTGCAAGCAGTGTAATGCTTCCGAAGATAATTTTCTTTATAAAAACTATTGTATAGTATGAGGTTTATTAGAAATTCTGGTGCGGGAAACAGTTTTTGCATGATGGCTACAAGTTATTTGTCAGTGGTAAATGAGGAAATTTGTCTCTTGAAAATACATTGCCATCAGGCCCAGATTTAGGGCAGGGCCCGGCCGAAAAGGCACGCAAGGCAATCCGGCTGACCACTTGCGTGAGCATGTGTGCAAGCTTGAAAAAAGGAGAGGAGAGAACGACAGAGGGGAGGAGAACATGACAGAGGGATGGGGAGGGAAGGAGAACGCAACAGAGGGGAGGATAAGGTGACAGGAGGGAGTGGAGTAAGGGGTGCGAGCCCGGCAAGGGGTAGGCAGGACAATTTTAGAGGTAGATGTCCAGCACCCCTCTATTATTGCGCCCTAGGCAGCTGCCTCTTCTGTCTATCCATAGTTCCGGCCCTGCCCAGATTTATGGGAAGACCACAAAGGTGCTGGCTTAGGGCGGCATGTTGCCCAGCCGCATATTCTGCCTAATTTCTACATGCACTAAGGACTTGGCATATGACATACAGTATTTCACAGGCAACTTACATTTCTCTGTAGCAAGCAGGGCTGCTATGAGGTTTACACAGGATAAAGTGATACTGTAGTCAGGGCCCATGGCTAAGGGAGGTTTGATTGGTGAGTCACAGAATAGGAAGGGCTTGCACAACAATGGCTTAGGTGAAGCGTGGGTGGGGTTTTGTAATTACTAGGGATTGACCATGCCAAATCAAGGACGTGGCTATGTATGCAAGATTAATTTTTTCCATTTTACTTGGCAGGGTCCACCACCCAGGGGGCCAGGGTGAGAAGTGAGCTTATAATTAGGACCTTCTAGGGGGAGGGCCCTGCTAACTTAGTTATATGGGGCCCCATGATTACTGATGGTAGCCCTGGTAGTAAGCAATATCAGTCGTTAACAAGAAGGGCCAACATTTTATTCTGTATTAAAAAGGGATGTCATACTCCCTCTGCACATGAAGTTTTTTCACTTTCTTATGAATCAGCTAGCAGATTAGGCAGGTTTCCCTTAGGTCGAAACGTTGCACTTCATGGAAGTGTCTCTTTTTTTTTTTTTTTTTTATACTTCATTTACTATACGTATATGGAACTCTTAGTATCATTGGAAGGCAAGATGTGATCAGCTGCATGTGAAATTACTTGCATTTAATATATACTGTCGTTCATTTGGCAAACAGTTACTCTCTCCATCTGCAGGGCGAATTAGCCCCATCTGCATAGAGTATTTCAGATGATGATTGTGCAAGTGACAATACCATGACAAGCCCCACTGGGCCTTTTAAATCTCAAAAGGAATGATTTGCTTTCAGTCATTACTAGCCTAGACATGCACTTGTACATAAATAAGGCAGTGGTAGGAGAGAAAGGTTCATGACAACGTCAGTCAGTATTCCAGTCGAATGATATTTCAGTATTCCAGTCATTTTTGAAACAGGCTATGGACCCAAACATAGGCCTAATGCAAGTGATTGAGAAATACTGTATGATCATAAACAACTCCAGGTTTCTACATTTCAGTCTAGAATATCTCTTCCTTTTTGTATTTATTTGAACTGTAATTATCAGGAATAACCGACACTTGATATACTTGATCTGTTTATGAATCAATGATAAGAAGATATCATTATGACTTGTCTGTGACCCAGGGAACGTACCCATTGTGCTGTGGACTTAATTGTCTCTCAGGCTAATGGAGTGTTTTGTCTACTTTGTTTTTCCATGCTAAAAAAAAATAATACCAATTAAAATTGCCTTCAATTTGTCCCTCCTATGGGAATCATATGAAAATAGCAGTTTGGGTGATTCATATAGGAAGCATTAGTAGGGGGTAGTGGGAAACAATTTCAGGCTTGCACCTGTTTTTGAGCAAGAAGTGCAAGGAAATCATCTGCACAGATATTTCCATGCAATGACACTAGACTGCAAAGTGGGCAGTTGGAGGTGATTTCAAACATTTTGACATTGCAGTTGTACGAAGGACAAAAAACATGATGTGTCCTCTGTGTGCCATTAACCTTAGTATTTCTGCACAGGGGCTAATATAAGAGTACATCCTATCTTCATGTTTTATATTGTATGGTTTTTGATTGAATAGCCTTCATATTCTACTTCTTTCCAGCCTGCAGTGAACAATGCCACCTGGTTCTCAGGGTCACAGATCCCAGCAATAAGCAGATACAGATTGTCAGGCTGAAATTTTAGTCTTACATTTATTTTTTATTTTTCTATACAGCCACTTCAACTTCCATTCCAACTTCCACATTGCTGTAGCAACCAGATAGCGGCCTAAGTTCCAAGGCTGGTATCTGAATAAAGTACCCCTTATTGTAAAATATAAGAATATTTTAAGTCACTGAGGAGTTCCATGACCATATAAAAGCACAAGGCCGAAGGCAGGTCTTGGAACTCTGAAGTTACTTCTAATATCCTCATATTTTCCAACAAGGGGTACTTTATTATAATACACAAGTTTTAGTGAGTCATGTGACAAAAATGACATCACTACTCACCGTTTATAACTGATTACATCACTAATTATCATTTATCGACACCCTCGCAAAATGGCAATCATTGAACATGCTCTGCAGCTCTCAGTGTAGGATGTGAAGGGAACCAGCTGTGGAACAAATATCCATCGCAGCCAAGTTCCCTTCTAAAAATAGAAAGACGATTTCTGTCACCTTTAAAACAGATCTGTCTTTGATGTAATTATTCATTTATGAAGCCGAGATGCTGCAGATATTGCTGATATAGCACATTTCAACGTTACCTTTTTATTCTATATAATAGAGACCAAGCAAAACTCTGCTGCAGAAATGCTCTTCCATCCAGATTATTAATGTGAGACTGTGAGGTTCAGATTTGTAAAATTTGCAGATTTAAATCTGGGGGTCCGGCTGTTATATTAGGAGCTTGTGATGAACATTATTCAAAATAAATAAGACTGTGCTCTGCTTAGTGTACAAATCCAAATCCCCAAGAGTGAATACAGCAGTGCATCAATATATGGTTCATTAAGCACGTTAGTAATGTTAGTAGGATTAGATCAACAGATATCTGATAGGGGTTTGCGTCTAGGTAAATAATAGAGCTCATTTATCAAAGACCCAGTTCCATTATAAAGCTGCATTTACCTCCATTATATGTGGGGATAGAGCTCAAGTGGTTACTTCGTTGTTGAATGGTGTGATTCAGAGGAAGAGCATATATATTGTATATTTGTTTGCAGGGGCTAATTCTCAATGCTTTCACAAGGAGAGTTTTTAATCATTCACTCTTATATTGGAGTACTATTTTGTGGGGGGGGTAATAAAGTACCATTAAACCTTAATTATTCTCTACCTGTTGTGACAACAACCTCAGGTGTGTCGTTATATACAGGCCACCTGAAGATATATCCACTTGGCAATTGCAGTGCCCTATTTCTGCTCATATAAGTATTACATCAGAGGAACACCAAGAGCTTGAGGTTGCTTATGTGTTAATCACAAATGACTAGAATTGTTGGATATTTTTCATGTCTATTTCACAATGACATGTTTGGAGAAGTCCTTCCCTACAGTGATGTGTTGAATGGCAAAAAAGTTGACTGGCACCAACCCACTCCAAACCTGCATCCGGCTCGAACACTACCGGCACTTCTGTTTATAGACCCATGACTGTCCTGCCCATCTCTGGCATCATGAAAGGGGCAAGTGTCTATAAGTAGCAGCTGCCGGTAGCACAATACAGCACAGTGAGGGCTCAGTCACACAAAACATATGTATTTACCTTTCTGAAGCACTTACATAAGGGTCTGCCATCTTTTAAACAATAGTACTAGAATCTACTCAGCAACATTCTCTCACAATTAAATAAATGAACATTTACATAGAAAAGCTTTCATATTGATCAGTACCATATTCACATAAATGCTCAGGCATTGCTGCAGATACCACTATACTGTCATCCTGCATAGGGATGTCGCGGACTGTTCTGCGGCGAACTTGTTCGCGCGAACATCGGCTGTTCGCGTCCGCCGCAAGTTCGCGAACGTCGCGCGACGTTCGCCAATAGGCATTCGCGTCAAAATCGTTCGACCATTTGACCATTCGGTCGCTAAAATCGAACGATTTTCGTTCGATTCGAACGAAAATCGTTCGATTCGAACGAAAATCGTTCGATCGAACGATTAAAATCCTTCGATCGTTCGAATCGAACGATTTTCGGATGTTCGAAGTTCGCGAACTGTTCGCGAACTGTTCGCATTTTTTGCCGGTGTTCGCGAACGGCGTTCGCAAACACATTATCGGCGGTTCGCTACATCCCTAATCCTGCAGAGTTGTTCTGGATGGGCTGTTGGACCAGTTTCATTTTATCTTCTTTGTCGTGCCCTTTTTTTTATTTTTGATATCTTCTTGTTTATTACCTATACTGAAAGTTCGTCTTGCACAGCGTCACTGTAACTGGGAAGTGTGCCAGTTGGGTGAAAAGAGGATGTTTTGGATCGCTGCCCATATACATTGCTTTGTAGTCTCTGAATCTGTACTGCTAGGACTCTGTGAATCTGTACTACTGTGGCCTATGTATATGTAACAGTCTCTGCATCTATATTGAATGGACGATGCAGGTTTTGCATTAGTATAAGGCTAGAACTACATGGGCGACTTCAATGTGTTTTCGGCAGATCCGAAGCATTGCACCAAAAAGCAGATGTCATATCGGATGCAACGGTCATCCGTGTAGTTCTACCCTTACTGAGACAACTGTCAAGTCTACTGCCTAAGCATTATTTTGATTTGAGTCCATGCAGGAATTGTAGTGATAAAGGACTCTACAGGCAGAAGCACTACAAAGTTGCACTCTTTCTAGGAGCAGTACGGTGACAGAAAATTCTTCAATTCTAGGAGCAGTTCATGCTAGCAGACCATTTAACACCAGTGGCACACAACCTCCGCTTTGCCTTTTTATATTACTATTGACAGAAAGGAACCTGTTTTTTCAATGACACACTACAGCTAAAGGATGGAAACTAGTGTTTTCCTTCTTGGAAATCCTATTCAAGTCCTGTTTATCAAACATGTGTCCATAAAGTGAGTGAGACAAAAAGGAGAGGAATAGGAGCGAAGGGTGGGGCAATAGTTATTTGGGAACGAGAGTATGGCTGAAGTCAGAGGAAAACAGGGCAAAGAATCTGGAAGAGGGAGGGTAATTTAGCGTGGAGGTGGCCAGATGAAAGAGAGAGAGAATGAAAGGGAGAGGGAAGATTTGATATTACTTAAAGAGAAAAGTGTTGTGAAAAGGGTCCAGGTTTCTTAATATGATCTATCACATATCGATTGTGTAAATATTTTAATACTACTAATTAATCATATTTTAATACGAACAAAGTCTCAGTTTAATATGTCTGAGAATGAAAACAAAAAAGAATAAATAATAAATAATACATTTTTTTTTTTTTTTTTTTTTTTTTTTGCTGGGGTCACTGGGAAGAGAAGAATAGAAATGATAATAAATTAAACACCACCCACACAACATATGATCTATAACATGCTAAAAGTTCATTTCAAGGTGAACTTTAAATGCTGCCTAGTTTCAAGACAATGTTGTATTATTTGGGTTTCGATGAACTGATTAGTCAGTCAAATTAACCCCCATGGGAAACAATTGCCAGGAATGGAGAAGACATCTTTGTATTTCCAGCTAATTGCATTGCTCCTGGCAGGCTCATTATATCAAACCTGCTATTCTTTCATACCAAACCTTGGCTGACATTGCAGAGTTGTGCAGTTTTGTGAGTGGAGCAGGGGCAAATCAGTATCGCCCACCTGATTAATTCTACCTCTGTGCTTCACTGAGGATATCAAATAACTATGCATAATTGTAGGGAACAATAGGTGGGATTATTGTGATCCCAGAATCCTACATTATAGGCTTTGCACAGTCAGTTTAACATAATTGAATGTAATATACATATATTATATCCAGTATGCACTGTAAATACAAAAAAATATAAATTATGCAATATTGTGAATAAAATCAGTAACAAAGCTGAATACATTAATATAAATCATTATGAATATATTAATAAGAGTAGCGGACAAAGCCCCACCCCTTGCAGCATATGGAAATATTTCCAAGAAATTAGTTTTTTTTGTTTTAAATATTAGATTTTCAGTGATTCTATCCGAGCTTAAAGCAAGAACCCCTATACAGATGGCACATTTTTAAATTTGCTTTCCTTTTTCTTTGTAATTATAAAACTATACCTTGTACTTGATCCAAACAGAGATCTAATTAATCCTTATTGGAAGCAAAATCAGCTAATTGGGTTTATCTCATGTTTACATGATTTTCTACTACATTTAGGAGCAGATTTATCAAGGGTCGAATTTCGAAGTAAAAAATACTTTGAAATTCGACCATCGAATTAAAATACTTCGCATTCGAATATCGAATTCAAACTTTTTTCATCGAAGTTGTGTATTCTGCGAAGTAAAATAGTTCGATTGACCGATGAAATACTTTGAATCGAACGATTTTAACGTACGATCGAATGATTTTACTATGACTTCCAAAAACGTAGAAAATGCTGTAGAAGGTCCCGATAGGCTAACATAGCACTTCGGCAGGTTTAATTTGGCGAAGTATTGAAGTCGAAGTTTTTTTAAAGAGACAGTACTTCGATTATTGAATGGTCGAATAATCGAAGTATTTTACTTCGAATCGAAGTCGTAGTATCCTATTCGATGGTCGAAGTATCCAAAAAATTACTTAGATTTTTTTTACTTCGAAAATTCCCTCGAATTCACCCAATTTACAGAAAAGTCCGTTATCCGTAAAACCCCAGGTCCGAAACATTCTGGATAACAGGTCCCATACCTGTATTAACAAAGTCATGATTACCATTTTGTCAATGTATTATCACATTTAATTATGTCCAAATAAAAACACTTTCATCAATTATTCTCATTTTATATTACTTATAAATTAATTCACTAATAATTATAATATTTATTTATAAGACTCTAATGTTCATAGATCATGTTAAAAGCAGGCATCACGTATAACTTGCTATACAATTTTGCGACATTTCTTCACATGCTGACTTTTGGATTGCGATATAAATGAGCATAAATTTTTTTTGAAGTGGCTAGGTGATAATCCTTTATAATACTTATCCATTTGCTGGCTTAATACAATTTTGTATGTACACTGCTTAAAGGGTTCCACTGCAATATTATTTCCCCCAATGGAGATGCAGGCTAACTAATGTTGCACTCTGATTGGGAGAAACAATAGTATTTTATGGAGAAAAAGTTTTGTGGGAAATACTATAGGTTCCCCCATCTGGAGTGCTGACTCTGTTAGCTCTCACCTCCAGTGGGGGGCATTATTCTGATGATAGATGCCCTTTAAAGGAAATTAACATAGCTGCTGTAGCAGTGGATGAAAACATTACATTGCTATATTTAGTAGAGGTGCGAACACCCCAGAACATCAGTCAGACTTGAGTAACTTGATTATTGGGTGGGTTTCATGCTCCAATACCACCTATCATTAAAATGACCTGAAAATATTTCAACCAAATCTACATTCATGTATAAGAATCTGCATATATTCCTGTTCTTATATTCCCAATTCAGCAAACAAATAGTGTTTCTTATCAGACCAGTTGACTCTCATTCATAAGCTGATAATTGTTTTTTATGCCAAAATTGCCATGTCAAGAGTTAGATTTTCTCTAATGGATTCTTTTTGAGTGCAGAACTACAGGGATTATGTAAAATGTATCACTATAATGCCTTTGGAAACAAAGAAAGCATGTTGTCTTGTTTTTTTAAAGGGGGTCAGAGGTTTAACTGTACAAAGCCAAATTAAAAATTGTCATTTCTAGCATATAATAGTTGCAGGGGATAGAAACAGAATCACAGAGTTACCTTGATTTAAGCATTTTGCCAGAGCCAGCCTTAGGGTAAAATGTATTCTATGAAGAAAATATTATAGTGGATGTCACTCAACAATTGGTAAATCCGCATAAATTATTTATAAAAAATAATATTGTGCCTTTCAGTATTTCAATGCACACCCATCAGCTGATATTTAATAAAACCCACTTTAGTGTGAGTATAGTTGGAAGATAGGGAGGCTTGTGCTTCTCCTTTTATTTACTCCATCTTCTATAGAGTCCATTTCAATTAAATATCTGTACTGTTTTCTTTATGATTTCCTATTTTCTTCTGGAATAATAAAACATTACCTTGTACTTGATCACAATAAAATATAATGAATTCTTATTGGGTGCAAAACAATCCTATTGGGTTTAATTAAAATTATTTGAGTTCTGAAAAACGGGTTTCCAGATAACAGCTCCCATCCTTGTGTATGGCAATCCTAGATTTTACCCCTGATATCCAAGGGGACAAGCCCCATTATATAATTTGTCCCCTTGAATATTAGGGGTAGAAGGTAGGATTTGAAATCGGTTATTTAAAGGGAATAACAAAAATTATTTTTACCTTGTAAAAGGAAACATAATTCTAAGAAACTTTGCAGTATACATTCACTGTAAATTTTCTATGGTTTTTAAGTCATTTATATATGTATTGCAGTATTTGTCCGTTTCTATTCTCTGCTGTAATAGCTCAGACTGTTGAAACAATGTAAGACAAGGCAGCTGATTAGCAGACACATCTTTACTGGGGATCTAAGACTTTTGCAACATTTTTTAAAAAGTATCAGCCAGCAAATTTTCGATAGCAATTGTTTTTACAAACAACTTTAGAAGCACAAGACATTTTGAGGTTGACTTGCCCTTTAATGTTTATTTTCTCCTGGGCTGGGTATTCGTGTTTATCTGGGACTAGGCTTTCGATGTCTTGTGTGTTGGACGTTCTGACAGATGTAGGGTTTGAAGATATTAAACATTTTTATTATAAACAAAAACAGGCTTTTGTTGAATGCCGTTTTTTTTTTACATTTATAGGCTTAAAAACTCCAAGTTCATGTACACAATGCGTGTATATTTTTATTGGCAGTTTGAAAACTCCATTTATAAAAGGATCTTGAGAATAAAGTGATTCCTATAAGAAAGAATCAAGCCACTGACAGTAGCCACCTACTGTTTTCTTTCAGAATCTAGGCAGCTGCAATCACTACTCATGACCAGCACTTCCAGAATTTTCATTCTCAGTTTCATTTAAGAGAAAACTGTTGTAATAATCCTGGACATACAGTGTGTATCTAGATCGATGACAACGCAATGCCTCTTGTTAACCAATTCTGTGCTGGAAAGGCTAAACCAAATTGCTTTTATGTTGACATGCATCCAGTGATAGGGATTTTAGTATGATGGGGTTGCCTCTAGCAAGCATAAATATATTCACATTCCGTGTATAGGAAGCAGAGCCAGGCACGATCAACTGCAAATAATAATAATATAATACAATTATTTGCAGTTGATCGGCGAGTGCCTGGCTCTACTTCCTTTACACTGGGCTTTAAGGCACATTAAGGCATAATTGGAACCAGTATACATATAAAAGATTATATTCACATTCCATTATGTGTTGCACAAAGGCATTTTTTCAATTACAGATTATGACAATATGACGACTTTCTAATTATTTTAAAGGAGAAGGAAAGGTTAAAACTAAGTAAGCCTTATCAGAAAGGCCCATCTAAATATACCAGTAAACCCCAAAAGTAGTGCTGCTCTGAGTCCCCTGTCAAAAGAAACACTGCATTTCTTTTCTTCTATTGTGTACACATGGGCTTCTGTATCAGACTTCCTGCCTTCAGCTTAAACCTCATTGCCCTGGGCAAGAGCATGCTCAGTTTGTTTCTCTTCCCCTGCCCCCTCCCTTCTCTACTGTAATCTGAGCCCAGAGCAGAGAGAGACTCAAGCAGGAAGTGATGTCACACCATGTTAATACTGCAGCTCCTATCCTAAACAAACAGAGAGTTTCTAGAGCTTTTTACTCAGGTATGGTAAAAGATTCTACAGAATAAATATAGCATTCTAGCTTGCACTATTGCAGCTAATCTATTGGCAGTAAACTGCCTCCGTAGCTTTCCTTCTCCTTTAAGAGACAATTAAAACTTGAAAGGTTTGCAGGGTACCAATATCAATATGAGTGTATGGAAGCCAAAATCCAACGCATACTTAACAGCCTGGATGCTTTGCATTGCTCAGCTTTGGGGATTTTATTTTGTTACCCCTTTTCTGCACATGTCCCATATTGTACTGACCAAACCTAGCCAGCTCACCAAAACAGCAAAGAAAACTTTCCCCCACACAATTGGAATTAATATCCACCAACTATTAATGGGAGGGGGGTGAAACATCATCAGTTGGTTCTGTCATGGGTTCAGGGTGTAAATCATAGATTGATGCAAATACACAGGATACACCCTAAGATAATGGTTATAATATATAATGGGTATTGCACAT
The DNA here is from genome assembly GCF_017654675.1 of Xenopus laevis. Lineage (NCBI taxonomy): Eukaryota > Metazoa > Chordata > Amphibia > Anura > Pipidae > Xenopus > Xenopus laevis. The sequence continues at coordinate 44,351,524 of NC_054378.1, forward strand.
AAATCAGCAAAAAAAAATCACAAACTTCATTCATTAATTATATCAATATCAGGAATGTGTAGTCCCTTCTGCCATATAATAAACAATAGTGTCTCCACTTGTATAGTGTGGCAAAAGATTACCAGCTTCTTTCCACTTGTAAATACTCATCTGTTGATCAGTGATAGGGGAACAGACAATGTTCACATAATAGCAAAATCATCTCACATCACATCATTTTTTTTACATAAAATTGGCACAGTGAAACACAGCATTAATTGGAATATACATTTCTGACTGGCAAGGAAAAGCAGCCTTGATTATCTTCCAAACAACAGGTCTCCTGTGACTACAAGCAATATGCTGTATGATGATATTCAGCATTACATGGCACAGTGACTAAGTTCCAGCAATATATGTCATAGTTCAACACACAGAATTAAATAGTACAACGTCTGGAGCACTAAATGCTGTATGATGCATATCTAGCAAAACCCTCTGAACGTCTTGTCCGTGTACTGTATATACAGGGCAGGTCTCTTTGTGGTTAATTTGCTGTTCTTTATCTCACTGCACCTTGACTGGAGAAGCTAAAAGCTATAATCCTGAGAAAGAGATGCAATCCTAGTGTTTGGGTGTAAAGAGAAGAGTGGTAAATTGTACTTTTGTACAACCACATTGATCAACTATCTGATTAATTGCAGCTCCATCCATTGTTAATCTGGCCCCAAAAGGTGGAGTATTTGTATGTAGGGAACTCCAAGCTTCTCCAATTTGCCTCAGAGGGGAAAATTTCCTTCCTGACTCCACAATGGCAATTGGACCAGTCCCGGGATCACCTTGAACTATGAGCTATCTCCCATAACCCTGTATTCCCTCACTTGCTAAAAAGCCATCCAACCCCTTCTTAAAGCTATCTAATGTACGACCTGTATCCTGTATGACTGATTCATATCTATTATGATAGATAAATGCTATATAAAAAGAATAAGAAGTAACAAACAGAAAAAAAATTCAAATCATTGGCATACTGACCTGTAACATAACCAATTTCATGGTATTGTTATTTAGACAATTAAACACACCTTCTTCCAACATCCTTCCTATAAACATATGTGTAAACGTCTGTGATTTGTTGGATTTGGTTGGTGCAGCAGCCACAGTTAATAATACACAATCATACAGTAATATAGACATGCAAGTAGACTCATACTCAGTTGCTCTCACTCCCAAACCCCTACAGGTTCAATCTTTCTCACCTTCATAGACGCAAAACCAGTGTTAAACATAAGGTGCCTTTCACACATCACCATGTCAGGAGGCTGTGCCTCAGGCTGGCACTGGATGACAAGAAAGAAAGTAACAATAATCAGAATGCTTATTGCCTGATACGGAAATACTGAAATGTCAATATGAAAGAGGGTATGGGGTCCTTATCCATCTCTGTGGGTAAACAGTGAGGGAAATGCCTTGACCCCCAACTGTGGATGTCTGTAGCAGGCCCGGACTGGCAATCTGTGGGTTCTGGCAAATGCCAGAGGGGCTGCTGTAAGGTCCATAGAAAGTCAGTATTTAGTATTTAGGGCTGGTAGGGGCTGTGTTGGGCCTCTGTGTGGGCTGATTGGGCCTCTGTGTACCTGAAATGCCAGGGCCTATTTTAATTCTCAGTCCGGACCTGGTCTGTAGCCATAAGCTCAGTGACATACAGTAACTAAGCAACAAAAGTGAATAAAGTCATTCTGTAAGTGTGAAAAATATATATATATATATATATATATATATATATATATATATATATATATATATATATATATATTATAACAAACAAGGGAAAGTTGTGCTCACCACTATTTTTTAAAACCATTAGGCGGGGGTGCAATGAGGCTGTGACCACAAAATACATATAGTCAAATACAAGAGTCCTCTGCACTCAACCCATTATCCCAGCTATAGTCAGGTGATCCCACTGGTGTCTAATAAAAGGGCAGCCAAGTATGGAGGTTTACTTTGAAAGCAGCAAGTTAAGTTGCAGGTAATACCTAGTCCCTTTGTAAAATGTATAATGAAGCAATAGAATTCTTAATGAATCAGATAAAATTGAGCATAGGACTGGCCAGATATGGGATGACTTTGACGTAGTTGGCCAGCTTAAATATATTGCAATATATGGACAAACAATCCCTGTTTTGTTTAAAGGGTAAGGCATTTTTTAGTAGCAGTATGCACAAAATGTCGCTGTCTTAAATATATTGATAATGGGTTGAGTGCAGAGGACTCTTGTATTTGACTATATATATATATATATATATATATATATATATATATATATATATATATATATATATATACGAAATCCAAAGGTGCACTCCGTTAACTCGGTAGAGACCTGGGTGCCAGCCAAAGTAAATAGATATTTGCAGAAAGAAGCGACACTCACAGGATGTTTTCAATGCAGGATAGTTGTGTATTTATTCCACTCAACGTTTCGATCCCCCCACAGGGATCTTCGTCAGGAGATTACAAACAAACAGCCAGACCCAGTCCCAACCCAGAATTTAAACCCCCTGGCCGTTTATTGGCGCCAAAAACCGTTGCTAAGCAACCACCAAACCGTGTGGGGAAGTGTAGGGATCAGCATAGATCAGTGTGGGACGTGAGAACATCATAAAAGCATAGATAGTGTTGGCAAGTGTAGCCATGTGAAACAAAGTAAATAGATAAAGTAGCAAGAAAGTTGCGAATAAGGGGAAGTGCCACCTTGTCCGTTTAAAGCTAATCGTATAGACAAGGGCCAACAGCCAATCGTAGCGCATCTCTGTGTGAGTCGTCCAATCATCGCGCAGTGTAGAGGTGGGCGTGCGCGTTAGCGCACCAGGACTGCTACAGTTACAGGGGCAACCGGATAACGCTGCTACACGCTGGTCTGACAGAGGGAGCCGTGTAGGTTTCCTTGTAAGTGGCCAGCCAGTAATTTCAAAGTGACGCTGGGATCACTCAGCTACACGTTGCTTCACAGGCTTACTGCAAGGGCCAAAGGAACACTATAAAGGCAGATAATATCACGCTTCTCCGCTCATAGGGGCCAATGTTACCCATCCGTCTTAGCTGACCAGGTCAGCGTATTTCAGATATGACACGGGTATTTTCGTCACTTCCCACATAACACTGCATCATGGCACATACACCTTCTCACGTAGGCTGAAATCAAACAACTGACACGTACGGGGCACAATGAAAGAAGGGGGAGAATAGAGAGAGGGATAAGAGCAGTTGGTTAAAAGCAAGTTGCAGGAGCAAAAGAAAGGTGGACAGAGCTAAAGTAGTTATGATCTAGTAACCTATGAGAGGCCGTCTTCTATTTCTATGGGCAGTGTCGGACTGGCCCGGCGGGACACCGGGAAAATACCCGGTGGGCCCCGACCCTCATGGGCCCCCGCCGGGCCAGAACCCCTCTCTAAATATTTATATTTAAAAAAAAAAAAAAAAATTATCGGCGCTGAGCAGCGCCGCCTGCGCATGCGCGCCAAGCGGCGCTGTTGCGCATGCGCACCGAGTGGCTTCCTTGCTCGTCCCCGGCGCGTCACAGTGGGAGGACGGGTGGCCGGAGGGGGGTCCTCGGCAACAGTCCCGGTGGGCCCCGGTCCCCCCAGTCCGACCCTGTCTATGGGGCCCCTAGTGTATAGATATACCACTACTAGTGGGAATTCTGTAAATAGATCACATCAAGTAAAATGACAGAGAATATCTAATACTTTTAGATGTTAAAGGCAAGAACAGGAAAATATCTACACATGTGGTCCGGCAAAGGGAAAAGGGATGCATATCACAAAAGTTCAATAAGTCATAATAAATTGTTATCACAAGGAATGGATTTAGTCCTTGGTATTTCACAGGAAGCAGCCCAGCGGTAGTGTTTCGTTGAGTCCACGGGGGGGGGGGGGTAACTGTGTCCAACCGTTGGGTCCATCTTGCTTCTCTCCTGAGAAGGGCCAAGTCTGTGTTCCCACCACGGGTCAGTGGTGGTTGGTGGTCTATCGCCATACAACGGAAGGTGGGCAAGCCGTGTCCCATCTGTAGGAAATGCCTAGCTACCGGTTGTTTGGCTGAATTCTCTTTGAGCGCCTTACTGATGGCTGATCTATGATTAGCGATCCTTTCTCGTAGAGGGGTGGTGGTTTTCCCTATATAGTAGAGGCCACATGGGCAAGTCACAATGTAGACCACAAAAGACGTGGTACACGAAAGTCTATGCTGAATCTTGAAGCGCTTGCCCGTGTGTGGGTGAGGGAAGTCCTTCCCTATAAGTAAGGACCTGCAGGTTGTACAGTCTGGGCACCGATAGCAGCCGAGATTCTGTTGCCCACTTAGCCAATTGGGGGTTGTCCTGGATTTATCAATAAAGTCTGTTTTTACCAGGATATCCTTGAGGTTGTGGTTTTTACCATGACCTAAGGTGGGTGGTGGGGCTTCAAATAAGGATAGGCCATTGTCCATAGCAATGATAGGCCAATTTTTTTGTATGCTGCTCCTCAAGTGTTTAGAGACATGTGAGTACTTACATGTGAAGATCATCTGTGATGTCAGAGGCGTGTCTTTAGGTCTTCTGGTAATCAGATCAGTTTGTTTGAATTGTAAGGCTCTCTGAAGTTGTTGGGTCAGTAATTCCTTCTTATAGCCTCTGTCCAGGAATCTAGTGAAGGTTTCCATTAACTGTTGCTGTGAATTCTTAGGGTCACTGTTGTTGCGGATTGTTCGTAAAAATTGCGAGTATGGGGTTTTTAGGGGTCAGCACAAGGTCCCGGCTGGACAGAACAAAAGGAGAAGGAACCACACCAGACGGGGGAGATACAAGAGTAAAAAACAAACCTCCGAGGGGGAGGCGAATGTGATCTTCAATCTCAGCAAACATACCCTGTCTCCTGGAGAACTATCACTTTTGAACAAGGGTTTATCCTTCATCCCCAGCAAGACCCCCGAACCAATAGAAATCCTGAGCGATATACATAAATTCCAACGAAAACTAAAACTACGTGAACATTTTAGGCACAAACCCAGGGAAACCATTCCCTTATTCAGACCTACCAGTAAATTTGATCCACCAAATACCCCGGCATCAATCCGAACTTTCAGCAATTTATTATCTTAAGAGACATTGTCCACTATGCACAGCATCAAACCACATCGGAACCTTTCGGCGGATGAGAGACAAGCTATTACAACTTTGAAACAAGATAAGGATCTGGTGATACGCCCAGCTGATAAGGGTGGGGGCATAGTTCTCCTTAGCTATGAATATTACAAACAAGAACTGCTTGACCAACTCTCAGCAACATCCACATACCGGGCACTCCCTGGGGACCCCACAATGATATTTAAAAGGGAGTTGGACTCTAAACTTCACAATGCCCTCTTGGCTGGCTGGTTGGATCAGGGGACTTTCCAATTTTTGACTTCTGAGTATCCTAGAGTGCCCATCATTTACACGCTCCCTAAGATTCATAAGTCCCAGTCTGCGCCCCCAGGGAGACCTATCATATCAGCGGTGGGTTCCTTATTTCAACCAATAGCCACCTTTGTGGACTCTTTCTTACAACCACTTGTTACCAACATGCCCTCCTATACACGTGATGCCACCCATGTCATCCAGATCCTCAACGGGCTTGATAGACTACCAGAACATTGCTTACTAACGACCATGGATGTCAGCAGCCTTTATACTGTGATACCCCATGACCAAGGGATAATGGCCTGCAGGGAAGCATTGGAAACACGAGCAGATAAGTCTGTCCCTACCGAATTCCTCATAGATCACCTGGAGCTGGCCCTGACCAAGAACTATTTTCGATTCGAGAACTCTTTTTATTTGCAGATATCTGGCACAGCGATGGGCAGTGCCCTGGCACCTTCTTATGCAAACCTCTTTGTTACGCTATGAACAGAATTACATTATGAGGGGAGCTGCAGACAAATTGGTTGCTTATCTGAGATATATCGATGACCTGCTATTGATATGGGATGGGGACGCTGCTTCATTGATTGAATTCTTTAACATGCTCAACTCCATGGACACCCCAATTAGATTTACCATGAAGTATGACACAGAGAGCATAGAGTTTCTTGATTTGCTGATCTACAAGACAAAATATGGTTTGGGGACAAGTCTTTACAGGAAACCGACTGATCGGAATACCATTTTACACGCGGCAAGCGATCACCCACCCTCTACTATTCGGGCGATTCCATACTCGCAATTTTTACGAACAATCCGCAACAACAGTGACCCTGAGAATTCACAGCAACAGTTAATGGAAACCTTCACTAGATTCCTGGACAGAGGCTATAAGAAGGAATTACTGACCCAACAACTTCAGAGAGCCTTACAATTCAAACAAACTGATCTGATTACCAGAAGACCTAAAGACACGCCTCTAACATCACAGATGATCTTCACATCTAAGTACTCACATGTCTCTAAACACTTGAGGAGCAGCATACAAAAAAATTGGCCTATCATTGCTATGGACGATGGCCTATCCTTATTTGAAGCCCCACCACCCACCTTCGGTCATGGTAAAAACCACAACCTCAAGGATATCCTGGTAAAAACAGACTTTATTGATAAATCCAGGACAACCCCCAATTGGCTAAGTGGGCAACAGAAACTCGGCTGCTATCGGTGCCCAGACTGTACAACCTGCAGGTCCTTACTTATAGGGAAGGACTTCCATCACCCACACACGGGCAAGCGCTTCAAGATTCAGCATAAACTTTCGTGTACCACGTCTTTTGTGGTCTACATTGTGACTTGCCCATGTGGCCTCTACTATGTAGGGAAAACCACCACCCCTCTACGAGAAAGGATCGCTAATCATAGATCAGCCATCAGTAAGGCACTCAAAGAGAATTCAGCCAAACAACCGGTAGCTAGGCATTTCCTACAGATGGGACACGGCTTGCCCACCTTCCGTTGTATGGCGATAGACCACCAACCACCACTGACCCGTGGTGGGAACACAGACTTGGCCCTTCTCAGGAGAGAAGCAAGATGGATCCAACGGTTGGACACAGTTACCCCCCCGTGGACTCAACGAAACACTACCGCTGGGCTGCTTCCTGTGAAATACCAAGGACTATATCCATTCCTTGTGATAACAATTTATTATGACTTATTGAACTTTGGGATATGCATCCCTTTTCCCTTTGCCGGACCACATGTGTAGATATTTTCCTTTGTTCTTGCCTTTAACATCTAAAAGTATTAGATATTCTCTGTCATTTTACTTGATGTGATCTATTTACAGAATTCCCACTAGTAGTGGTATATCTATACACTAGGGGCCCCATAGAAATAGAAGACGGCCTCTCATAGGTTACTAGATCATAACTACTTTAGCTCTGTCCTCCTTTCTTTTGCTCCTGCAACTTGCTTTTAACCAACTGCTCTTATCCCTCTCTCTATTCTCCCCGTTCTTTCATTGTGCCCCGTACGTGTCAGTTGTTTGATTTCAGCCTACGTGAGAAGGTGTATGTGCCATGATGCAGTGTTATGTGGGAAGTGACGAAAATACCCGTGTCATATCTGAAATACGCTGACCTGGTCAGCTAAGACGGATGGGTAACATTGGCCCCTATGAGCGGAGAAGCGTGATATTATCTGCCTTTATAGTGTTCCTTTGGCCCTTGCAGTAAGCCTGTGAAGCAACGTGTAGCTGAGTGATCCCAGCGTCACTTTGAAATTACTGGCTGGCCACTTACAAGGAAACCTACACGGCTCCCTCTGTCAGACCAGCGTGTAGCAGCGTTATCCGGTTGCCTCCGGTAACCCCAGCAAATGAGAGGATCGGTATATAGCAGTCCTGGTGCACTAACGCGCACGCCCACCTCTACACTGCGCGATGATTGGACGACTCACACAGAGATGCGCTACGATTGGCTGTTGGCCCTTGTCTATACGATTAGCTTTAAACGGACACGGTGGCACTTCCCCTTATTCGCAACTTTCTTGCTACTTTATCTATTTACTTTGTTTCACATGGCTACACTTGCCAACACTATCTATGCTTTTATGATGTTCTCACGTCCCACACTGATCTATGCTGATCCCTACACTTCCCCACACTGTTTGGTGGTTGCTTAGCAACGGTTTTTGGTGCCAATAAACGGCCAGGGGGTTTAAATTCTGGGTTGGGACTGGGTCTGGCTGTTTGTTTGTAATCTCCTGACGAAGATCCCTGTGGGGGATCGAAACGTTGAGTGGAATAAATACACAACTATCCTGCATTGAAAACATCCTGTGAGTGTCGCTTATATATATATATAATTGTGGCCACCTTGTTCCTTCCAAATCCTTTTGCCAATCTGCAGCTAAAAGTTGTTTAAGACATACGTATGGAAAAAGAGTGGATATATGATTTTACCCTAAAAGAAAGTGATGAACTTTGCTGGTTCATCACTACTCTGGAGTGCTCCCTACCAACATTAGTGCTTTGGCATAGCATACTGGAATATTGCTAGGTAACTGTAGGGACCCTGAGGCGTAAGTTCCCCTTTTCATTTGGAGCCTCATAGTGGATACAGGACTTCTGGATTGGAGGATTCCTACTATCACTTTTGTGTAGGAGGTGAACAGAACTCATGCAAAGATGTAAGGGGTTAAAAGGGAGTTTGATAGCCCTGTGGGCTGATGCAGGGTACTCCAAAAGCCTGGAAACCCCAACCATGCAGGCTTGGAGTTTTGCTAGACATCTTTTGTGCTAATGGGTTACATTACTACTACCATTTTTGATTATGAACATGATGGGAAACTATCACAAAAATAATTTGAGTTATCGGTACTCCCAAACCTTTCAAGTTTAGTGTAGAATCAAAACAAGTACATTCAATTAGTGGCACAGACCTTGGCTTACAATGAAGCAATGCAGGTGAATTATCAAATTGCAGGGGTCAGCTAGGAAGCACTATATTTGAAAAGAGCACAGCAATTACACCATGCAGAATAAAATGTGAACCTATAGGGTACAGATTTAAAAGAAAAAATCTGTATCTTAATAAGGAAGAATGAATACATAAATGAATATACAGCTTACCACATAGAGAATGCTGCTCACGTTGCCACTGATATTTGCTCAGACGAGACAGAACAATGTATATTTAATGGAGGTGCAGCATATATAAGCAAGGAAAGAAAAACCTTGCTGGGCTCATCAGCCATCAAAGGGGGCCATCGATCTATGTTATAAATCCTCTACTTCCACCGGAATGAAGCTATTCTTTCAGTTTTTTTGTCAATAAATATGCCTAGGGTGCCTTATGAAACTTAAAAAGTATACTGCATATTAAAGAACCCTGTTCCTATAGTTGATCATTAGGTTTACATAATATGACTCATTTGTTTATCAAATAAAATAAGATAAAATTAAATAAGCCAAATAAGATTGTTTTGCCACCAATAAGGATTAATTCTATTTTAGTTGGGATCAAGTACAATGTACTGGACACCAATGACCCGTAGGGAATTGTAGGGAAGCAGAAACTTGACGGGGCAAGGAGGGGTACCCCCCCTTCTTGCTTGCGAGGGAGGGCTGCGATTGGTTGATTGATGTTTCCTGGGCTTTGCAGGGAGAGGCAGAGCAATGCAGGGTAACGTGGGGGGCTTACCTTTCAGCCTCTGCAGGACATTGGAAGGAGCAGCAGCTCGCAGTATCCCACCCTCCCTCCCTATAAGATAGCATGTGTTTTTTGTCACATTTTGGCAGAAAGTACCTTTACATGGTCCCAGGGGGAGTTAAAATGGGGTTTTTGACAAGGAGTGGAAGGAGCCTTGCAGGCCTGGGGTCTTGACAGGAAGGTAGGCAGCTGGTTTAGAGCTGGAGAGAAAAAAAGGCAAGAACCATGCTTTGTAGTTGGGAGTAGGGTCAGTCCTCTTGGGGCGAATAACACAAGGTTGTGGGTTGCTAATGTTATTCATGTTAATTTATGATTACTGGTTTGGTATATATATACCTGGGTGTTTGTGTTTCATTGGGGATAGTAGATACAGGGTTGGGTTAAATGGGGAGGGGTGCAGTCTTGACGCTGATTTATTATTATAGAAAAAAAGGAAATATGTTTTACATTTTTTAATTATTTAATTAAGATGGAGTCTATGGGAAAAGACCTTCCTGTTATTCTTATCTATCTATCTATCTATCTATCTATCTATCTATCTATCTATCTATCTATGTCTGTCTGTATCTATAAAATAAATTACAAAAAGCTACCCATATAATAGTGACTGTGAGTGACTGTATAACTTGCTCTTGGTTTCAAAGTTTTTACTGGACATGTTGAATGGTTGGAAAATAAAAGGATCTTTATTTATGAAAATGTTTAAGGAAAAGCTTTGCCTGTTTCATACCTCCCAACTGTCCCATTTTCTACGGGACAGTCCACTAAACGCCTGCACTTCAATACATTTGTAACAATTTAAGATAAGCAGAGATAGAATTGTAACAATTTAAAATAAGCAGACTCTTGGGGAAACTCACTCATAGCTTAAAGGGCAATTTCAGCTTCAATAGCAATATGTTATAACACATAAAAACATGGCACTCAAATTCCCAGAAATTTGTTAAAACTTTCATAACCTGCCAAATTTTGTAAAATGGACATAGTAATTATGGGGTGTAGCCATAAAGTGGGCATGGTCAAAAATGACACTGCGTGTAGCGCGGCCTTTTGTCCCTCTTTCTTTTTTTCAAATGTTGGGAGGTACATACGCTGTTCTCCCAATATAGGATTCTTTTTCTCTTGTTGTATCCAGTCAGACCTTTTGTAGAGTTGTTGCATTCATAATTTATTGGTAAGCAGACAAAGCTCTCATAATGCACATAATAAATCATCCTATTAATGTTATACTCAGTACATTGAACCCAAGTGCCAAAGGACAGATATTTTGTGACTTGCAAGGAAAACTAGTATTATCTGAATGTTCCGTATTATCTTTCAAACTCAAAATATATTTCCACTGAATAATGAGTACAATTCTGTAGGTTTTAAGTCAGAAGTAGTCTATTCTATATCTGTATTTTGTACATTTAGGGCCGGATTTACATAGTGGGTGCTCCTAGGCCCACTGTCATTCGTCAACCTGGTCCCCTTTTATTTGCTCAAATTTTCATCATTGGGACTGGAGCAATGGGGATTGGCACACGGGAAATTAAAAAACTATCGTATCTCCTGCACATCCCCAGTGTTTCTGAATCGATGTGGGTGTGGTTGGGCAGCATGTCGCCCCCTAAAATCCTGCTGCCCTAGGCCCGGGCCTTGGTGACCTTTCCACAAATCCGGGCCTGTGTACATGGAACAATTCCTATGACATACATTGCCCCTTTTGGGTATTGGAATAGTTAAAAGCTCTTTCTCCAGAAAAAACTTGTATATACTGATGCAATCATTCTCCCTGAAATGCCTTACTACTGGCAAGAATGTGATTCGCCGGTTGGATGGTATTCACGTTGCTTTAGTTTTCTGAAGTTGCCCAAAATTGCTTCACAAGGAACACAAAACTCCAAGAATCAAGAATAATTTTATAGCACACTTTATAGTCGAGTGTTATATGGAGCAGTAGATATATTTTATGTATGCTTTTGAAGGGATCAAGGGCCCATTCGGAGACTATTATTTATAGTCACACGTGCAGAATGCCCAAGAGACCTGTCATGGGTTCTTGGATCACCTTTCTACACAAATAAATGCTTTAACCCGGATGTCCTTTTCCGAGAAAGAATGGTGATTCTGAAGCCATGCTCTAACCTCAGGCATATTTTTTTTACCCTCAAAAAACTTTTTCTTGTAATGTTTTTATTAGTACATATGGGAGAGTGACCTTTACTGACACAGAAGTAGATCATCAAAGCAATTCTGAAAGTCACACTGTGACCATTGTAAGTTATAACCCAGTGCCTGCCATGAGCAATATCACAGCAGTTTTTATTACAACGCCACCAAAAACAAGTTAATTAATAAGGCTGACTATTACTCAGCTTGAGTTTATGCTTAGGGAATCGTTAAATTGATTTTCCCTTTCCTCTGGCATAAATCTTGATCATTTTGTGTTCATCCTCTGTCTCAGCACATTTTCCTGAATATTTAATATGTAGCTTAAACAAATTCATAATAATGTGATGTAATTAGGATTCCTTATTTCAAAACATATCAGATTAGAAGTTTATCATTTTGTTACAATACCAACTCACCAATTTTATTCAATCTTCAATGCTATTCCATCATTATTATGTTTGTTTTAAGGATTTTGTACAAGACGAGTCTGAAAATTAGACCCCAGAGTAAAAAGTGTGTGATTTAAAAAAATGATCCTATTTGTTAAAGTGGTAGTGATTGAGAAGCATCAACCAATAGCAAACTTTTTTCCTACATAGGGTCAGATATATCAATCTTCGCTCCCTCATAGTCATGCTGCCAAAAGAGATATAAAAAATAAAAAGCTTGCCATAATAGACTGGAATATGAATAGGAGAGGACCTGAATAGAAACATGAGTAATTAAAAGTAGCAATAACAATACATTTGTAGCCTTACAGAGCATTTATTCTTTAGATGAGGTCAGTGATCCTCATTTGAAAGCTGAAAAAAGTCAGGAGGCAAATAATTAAAAAATTATAAAAAAAAAAGAAAGACTGAAGACCAATTGAAAAGTTACTTAGAATGAGCCATTCTGTGCCATACTAAACGTTAATGTAAAGGAATATTTAGAGGGCCTTTAGCCTGCATTAAATAGGACAGTGCTTGCCTGTGCTAAATAAAGATGTCACACAATGAAACCTTATGAGCCCTTCAGCATGCTGGGAGCCAAAACAAACACCTGAAGGGTAAAATTCAGCAGATACAACATTTGAAGTGATATATAATCATTACTCTCTAGTAAACGCAATAATTCCAGAATACAGCATTCCCAAAGTAATAAATCCTCTACTGTAAGTTCTGTCCTACTTATATTGCATAGTAACATACATAGTAAGTTAGGTTGAAAAAATACATACGTCCATCAAGTTCAACCTTTTAACTTTTTTTAATCTGCCTAACTGTAAGTTGATCCAGAGGAAAGCAAACAAAACCATCTGAAGCCTCTCCAATTTGCCTCAGAGGGGGAAAAAAATCCTTTGTGACTCCAAAATGGCAATCGGACTATTCACATATTCTAGATGGGGCCTTACCAGTGCTCTATAAAGTGGAAGAATGACCGCTTCCTGCTGTGAATCAATGCTCCTTTAATACAGCTCAAGACCTTGTCCAAATAGATCACAGCGCCTGCCCCTCCCCCACTATCCAGCATCTTAAACTGGATTCTACTGGAATGTATTAAACTAAACCAAAACTGAATCAATAAAAGCAAAATACATCTTTAAAAATAAAGGGGTTCTAATGTTGGATGTAGCCGAGAGCTCAGACGCATAGTAGATAACCCAAGATACAAAAGGATACTTATTGGCCAGTTCTGGAACCTTACAGTATACAGGATTGGATGGATGACACCTTATTTATGCAGCCATGCCATTATGTATCATTCTAGTAAAAAGGCTGCACGTTAAAAACATACATTTGGAAAATGACGTGGAGCCTATTTTAATCATCACATTTCCTAGCAGTGGAGGAATTATGATTAATTGCTGCACTAATTGCTGTTATATCTATGTTACTCCCCAGAGGAGCCTGTGTTTCTAGTCAGCTAAATAGCTTCTAAGGATAGATGGCTGGAGGCAGTCTGATGTATCCACAGGAGCCGGTGCTCAGCTCAACCTTTCCATTTCCTCTCTTGACAAACATGAACATATTGTTTTTCGTGAGAACTGCATGTAATGAGTGTGGTTGGCAGGTTGTGATAACACAAACACTATCATGCTCAGCAGGGTTAATAACATTCACAAACTCTACTACGAGCTGCCATTGAAGCTCACAGGTGCCGTTTTTTAGTATGGTCGTTGGAAATGTTTTCCCCTCACACTGGTAAGAAAACAAAGTGATTTAAGCTGGAGCAGGGATATTAATTATATTTGTTTCACATAAATGTGAAATTGACATAATATAAATGAGAGGTATAAAATTTAATGCCATAGCACCCAAACCCATATAGTAAACACTCTTTGCAAAAAATTACATTTACTTATTTGGTTGTTCAACTATATACATGTCAAATTATTGGTATCACTAAGTGCCCAGATGCCCTTTTTTGGGTTAGAACATGGGTTACACTGGGCTTCTTACTCCCAGTTACACAACTCCTTTATCAATGGTAAAAATACTCCAACACTGGAGAAGAATGCATTTCTTTGTGCAACTGGCAGGGGTGCTACGCCAATGTGCAGGGGTGGCAGCGCTCCCTCCAAAGGTGAACTGTAGTAGAATTACAGGCTACTGTGCTTAAAGGGGACCCGTCACCCAAACAAAACTATCCAAATCCTATTTTATCATGTTAGTCAAGCAAAATGAACTTTAATTACACTGTATAAATTATTTGAATATTGTTTCCATCAGTCTGGGAACTCATAATTATAGCAACCAGGAAGGAGCCATTTTGTGGATACTGTTATTAAGGCAAGCCTTGTATCATCTCAGAATCTTGTTTGTGCACCACGGAACAGGGACCAAATGTCCATCCCCATGCCCTGGTTACACAATTAAATCGTTAAGAGAGCTGGGGGAATGTAGGGAGAGCGGTGACATCTAGGAAGTGCTGAATGGAAAGTGAAAGTAATTGCTTGCCCTGCCTCTATGCCTAGGCATAGAGGAGGGGTAGGCAATACTTTATTGACAGCTGATATTTTTAAATGAGTTTACAACAGCTATGAATGCTTTAATAAAATAAGAAATTGGATTTCATATTTAATTTAAGAAGGACTTTTATTATACAGATTTTTATGTCTGGGTGACGGGTCCACTTTAAAAATAAAAATAAAGATGCCAGGAAGTTCTCACAACAAACAATGTTTATTGTCAAAGACAATGTCTAAAAGGTTAATCCTCACAAATCCAGAGAGGCAGTGCACAATGTCATGCTTGGTGTTTCAATGCCCCATGTAGTGCAGTTCCCATACAGCAGAAATGTATGAGGGAGAAGACTATTATGGCTGAATCCCTCTTCAATAGTGCAGTCCCTTCACTTAGGCAAAACAGAGAACTACTCCCTGCTATCAACCCTTATTTGAGCACAGGCTACTCTAAATCTGACTCTCTCAATTTCCTAAAAACTGCTATTACATGGAATAACCTGTCACTGATTAAAACCTTGTTCATTGGTCCCTGCTTCCTGATTTTCTCTACAACGGATTTCCATCTAGCGCAGCACAGCTTTATTGGGACCTTGTTGATCCCTGAAACAAATCCAGCTTGGTCAGAAACCTATGGGACCCTACAGCATGAGTCAAAACGTTTTCAAATCACTTCAGTACTTTCCTGTTGTATTTCTTAAATCTGTATGTCTAAGTTTAGGTGTCTGAACACTAACCAGTTACATAGGAAAAGGTGCTTATTATGCATATTTGGTTTGGGAGAATATTTGAAGACAGAACTCTAGGTACATTTATTGATACCTTTCTGTTGTAAATTATGTTTATGTTCTCGTAGGATATTATTGACAATTCACATTTTGGTCTATATCAGACCCTAACTTACATGACTATGCACAGTTACCAATTGTATTGTATATGGAAGGACAGCCTGTAAAACAGATTTACAGATTTCTCAAGGGTTCTATACACATATTTTGTATGATGCCATATTTTTATATATAATCTGAATTAACTGGGGGGGGGTGGAAGCACTCTAAAGGCTAAGTTATAGTATATTTAAGTATAATGGAAGTGCTAGTTTTAATGCACATTCCCTGGTCCCCTGTTTCAAAAATAAGTTTACACAACAGGGGTTTTAATTTACAAAGTTATGATCATAAAGTTGAAAAGCCACCATACCACGTCAATGTAAACCCCATATGGCGGTCCCTAACTTGTTTACCTCTGGCCATAGTATAAAAAGTCTAACTTCTCTGCATAGTAGCATTATCTGTAATCAGTGTCTGTTGAACCTTGGTTTCAGTATCTATCTTTTAAATATGGGCGCTGGTTTGGACAATTCCTCTCCCTTAAAAGCCGCATACTGGCGGGGGAGGATAGATCGTTCATACTGAAACCAAGGTTCAACAGACACTGATTAATGATAATGCTACTATGCAGAGAAGTAAGACTAGTGATGGGCGAATTTGGGGCGTTTAGCTTCGCTGAAAAATTCGCGAATTTCCCGCAAAATTCCTGAATTTTTGGCAAAATTGTGCCGGCGTCCATTTTTTTTTTTACGCCAGCGAATTTTCACGGCGGTTTCGCAAATTTATTTGACAGCAGCGAATCGCAGGAATTCGCCGCTAATTTGCGCCTGCCGAATAAATTTGCCCATCACTAAGTAAGACTTTTTTTACTATGGCCAGAGGCAAACAAGTTAGGGACCGCCATATGGGGTTTAGCTTGATGTGGTATGGTGGCTTTTCAACTTTATGATCATAACTTTGTAACTAAAAACCCCTGTTTTGTAAGCTTACTTTTGAGACAGCAGACCAGGGAATGTGCATTAAAACTAGCACTTCCATTATACTTAAATATACTATAACTTAGCCTTTAGAGTGCTTCCACACACCCCCATTTATGTACATTATAATCTGAATCACAAACATGCTTTGCCAAGCAATTAGGCTTCTATTTGTAATTGTACTAATACTGTCATAGGGTTATCACACAAGGCATAGTTGATAGGAAGGGAAAATTTAAATAAAGGCTTTGGCAGGCAAGACAGAATCTACTCAAGTATCTAGAAAAATCTCAACAGAAACAAGTGAAACCCCCACTACATGGATATCCTTAGAATATTCCTATAAGACAAATACTAAGAGACAACAGTTTACATAGTCGATATGTGTACTTATTAGTGAAATTTTGTAAGGCTATCTCTGGATTTAGAAAAAACACGATCACGATTACATATTATAGACTACCGTATATACTCGAGTATAAGCAGAGTTTTTCAGCCCCCAAAATATGCTGAAAAACTCTACCTCGGTTTATACTCTGGTCAAGCGCAAAAACGGTCGCCGGCGTCTGAGAATAGTCGCCAGCATCCAAGAATAGTCTCCAAGAATATTCGCTGGCGTCCAAGAATGGTCGCCGGCATCCAAAAACGAGACGCCGGCACCTCCAATGGGAGCAGAAACCCTCAATTTTTTGATTGAAACTTACCAGAAGCTGCTGCATTTCTCACCCTAGGCTTATACTCGAGTCAATAAGCTTTCCCAGTTTTTGGAGGTAAAATTAGGTACCTCGGCTTATACTCGGGACGGCTTATACTCGAGTATATACGGTAGGTGCTATGTTCATATTTTTAGGATTTTCTTCTTTTTAATGTCTTTTCTTCTTGAGTTATCCCATGGAGTTTATTTTAAGTTTAGTGTTATAAAATAAAATAATCATATGATGCAATTATTTGGAGGGCTTACCTTATACTCACACACCCAAAGATATCTCAAGATACCTGAGTAAGGGATCCTTTAGTAATTTGGATCTCCATACCTTCAGTGTACTAAAAAATCATTTGAACATTAATTAAACCCAATAGGATTGTATTGTCTCCAATAATTATTCATTATATCTCAGTCTGGATCAAGTACAAGGTACTGTTTTATTATTACATAGAAAATTAAAACAATTTTTTACTCAATTAAAATGGAGTCTGTGGGAGATGGCCTTCTGTAACTCAGAGCTTTCTGGATAATGGGTTTCCTGATAACAGATTCCATACCTGTAACTGCATATGATAGAAATATTTTGGAAGAGACATCGTCTTTAAACATATGGGTCTCATAAATTGGGCAGTTAAGCAAATTGGGTGTCTTCTATTCATTCTTACCTCAAACATAGAAAGTACTGCAAGGTACAAATGATTAATATATTAAGATGTATAAAATGAGTATTATGCTCCTTACAATGCTCTCTTTAGTTGCCCGAGTCTCCCCTAGTCATGTATCAGTGTAACAACTGTTTCTGAGTCTGTCAGTTCCCAGTGAGAGATAAAAAGAACATAGAGATCCTAGGTGAAACATTTCTAAAATAGTAACAACTGTTCTGCTTTCTTGTTATTATTACATTTTAGGGATACTGCTGCCTCTGTATACATTATTTTAAAACAGATATAAGTGCATTTTGCAAATGAAAGATGTGTCTTAGTGAAATGTTAAAAGCTCGGCAGTTGGAAATTATTTGCATTTGATGCCTCAAAGAAGCACAAGGAAATACCAAGATTATTTGTATATTTTATATTTATTGCAAATGAAAAAAGAGTAAGTATACCTTAATTTACATTTTTTTCTACAAGTTTGACTAATGTAAATAATAAATATATAATATATATACTTAGCTTGTCTCTATTTATTGCGACTTTGTCAATATTTTATAAAGCTAGCATATAAACATTAACATTGATGAAAATGTGTTTCACCTTTAAGTTAACTTTTAGTATGTTACAAAATGGCTAATTCTAGGCAACTTTTCAATTTGCCTTCATTTTTTCGTTATAGTTTTAAATTATTTGCATTCTCTTCTTCTTCTTCTTCTTCTTCTGACTCTTTCTATCTTTCACATAGGGGTCACTAGGCCCATCTAAAAAACAAATGGTCTGTAAGGCTACAGATTTATTGTTATTGCTACATTTATTACTCATCTTTCTATTCAGGCCTCTCCAATTCATATTCCAGTCTCTTATTCCAATCAATGCATGACTGCTTGGGTAATTAGGACCCTAGCAACCATATTGCTGAAATTGAAAACTGGAGAGCTGCTGAATAAGAATCTAAATAACTAAAAAAACACAAATAATAAAAAATGAAAGCCAACTGCAAATTGTCTCAGAATATCACTCTCTACATCATACATCATGTAACTTGATTGACAAGGAGTATCCCTACCAGGTGATCATTTAGAACTGTCAGTTAAGATTCCTTATACCACATATCTGTTTTAGAACAAATACATTTAAACGTAGATGGAAAGAGTTTAAAAAACATCAGAAATAGCCTGAAGATAGAAAAAATGTAGTAAACACTGTTCATTACAAAATATTTGATTGGTGAATGAAGGTCTATTGTGCATTTAATGTGACAGTAAACTTAGATACAAAACAGGAAAGAATTGAGGTATTCTCCTATCATTTCTATGTAATATTTTGTAAGGCATTTATCTCCTAGCGCCTCTGGCAAAAAAAATGCAATTATAAGCTCTGTGGGCAAGGATTAGCTGTGTCTGAATAATTCTCTGTATAGCACAGCATAAAATCTGTAGACCTATATATCACAAGAAACCATGTTTATATAAGAAAAGTTTACTGCTCTGTAACAGCAATACTGAAAGTGCTTTGATTTGAGCCTGATGGGCTACAGTACTTAAAGGGATACTGTCATGGGAAAATGTGTTTTTTCCAAAACGCATCAGTTAATAGTGCTGCTCCAGCAGCATTCTGCACTGAAATCCATTTCTCAAAAGAGCAAACAGATTTTTGTCCCTCCTGCACTTCCTCCTGAGCATTGGGCACTTGCTGGTGTGACTCCCGAGACTGAAATAGCTCGTTCCACCTTGGGACAAGCCCTGAGGATATTGTGCCAGGCCTCAGGGCATTTGCGGTGTGAGTGCCCCAAAGCCATTCACAGGTTAAAGCGGATTCGGTTACACTCTTTACTCACATGGCCCTGGGCCCCACACAATGCACATACTTTAACTTTACAGTGATTTGCCAAATGTTCCCTTGAGCCGCACCGGAAGCACTGGCGGGGCTGCCTTGGGTAAAAACAGGAGCCTCTCTCTTTCCCTATGAAGAAGGAAGTTGGGAGATGCCTGTGATGTTATTCTGTACCTGCAGCTTCACCTGCACCTGCCACCCAAAAGCCTTCCTCATCATACACCTTTCTCAGGGGGGGGTCAGAACAGTACATTGTTTCCTAAGC
Source organism: Xenopus laevis (assembly GCF_017654675.1). NCBI lineage: Eukaryota > Metazoa > Chordata > Amphibia > Anura > Pipidae > Xenopus > Xenopus laevis. The sequence goes on from NC_054378.1 coordinate 44,371,531, forward strand.
CAGACCAGAACATCCTGGGGTGGAACGGACTCATGTTTGAACATTACAGTGACCAGCTTAGTGTCAAGCTCAGGGTCAGACCTGGAGACAGGAACAGCTCTGAACCCCTCCCAGTCCGACTCTCCTTTCTTCTGATCATTCAGAACCCAGAACATCTCCAGCCCCTGGGGCAGATTAAAACTGAAATCAAATTCTATGTCAGACTGGGCAATAAAGGCAAATACATCCTGAGGGGTAAAGCCCATGGATTATTTAATGAGGTTCCTCTCTACAAACTTCCTCCCTGGTACCTTGGCCCTTTCCCCTTCCCACTGGAACCTGACCGCATTCCTCCTTTTAAATACAGGGCCATCCTGTGCCCCTCTGTCCTGCCTCTCACTTACAAAAAGTGCACATTCTCCCCAGACACCTTGTGCTCACCCACCACCTCATTTTCACTCTGTGCCAGCCCACCCCCCCCACACCCTTCCCATCAGTCACCACAGACCTTTCTTCCTCCATACTTGCCCCCCACCACCACTCTCATCCGTCTCATTCATTCCACTCACAGCATTATCACATGGCATTTTATCAGGGGCAGTAACTAGAACGTCATCATAAGAGGCATTTTGACTCAAGTTCTTAATCATGTGACTCAGAGTCCCACATGGCAGTTCTTTATTGCCCCCCCATCTCCTTAAACCTGTCCTTATGGACATAGAATTCCTCCCAGGGCTTTATCTGCTCCATTGTCTCCAGCTCATGTCCTCCAGTTCTTTATTTAAAGCCGCAGCCTTCTTGATGCCCTGGGCCCTTATAGAGCCACTTGCAAAAGTCACATTCTTTATCTCCCTCATGATCTCCTGACTCAGTGTCACTCTCCTGCTTTGCAGCAACTCCATACTCCTAAGGGTAAGGCCACTCGAGGAGATTCGGGGAGATTTTGTCGCCTGGCGACTAATCGCCTCGTCTTTTGATCGACTATCTCCCCAAACTGCCTCAGCAATTTTCCCCATATGTTGCAATGAAAAGTCGCCTGCGCTAATGCACACGCAGCGATGCGTTTTCTATAGTCGCCCGAAGTTGCCTCACTGAGTCTCTTATGTGATCGGAATGGTTAGTGGCAGGTCTGGAGATGGGGAAGTCCGATTGTACGTTGATTCGTACGATCGGATCTTTGCGTCTGTGGCCAGCTTAAGTATGAGGGTATGTTGTCTTGTGTTAAGGAGCTGCTATATGGTTTCCTTCCCATTGGTCTGTTGTTAGGCTGCTGGGGGGGGATAACACTCCAACTTGCAATACAGCAGTAAATAGTGACTGAAGTTCATCAGAGCACAAGTCACATGCCTGGGGGCAGCTGGGAAACTGACAATATGTCTAGCCCCATGCCAGATTTCAAAATTAAATATAACAATAATATAAGAATTCTGCTGGAGCAGCAACATTAACGGAGGTGTTTTGAAAAAAAACATGTTTTCCCATGACAGTATCCCTTTAAAATGGCAGGATTATGAAAGACCCCCGAGTACATTGAATTGCAGCAGTATACAAAATTTTTAGCTGTAGATAAATTAAAAGCAAAAATCTGTTTCTGTGCAATGTGTTACAATATTTACACTGTAGACCCACAATACTTAGACCTACAACATGTATCAACCTGTCTCAAGGATTGACTCCAATTTATTAGAAAAATTGTTGCAAAGCCTGGCACAATAATTAGAATTTTGATTTAGAAAACTGATATTGGTCTGTGCTTTTGTGCAGATGTTCCTAGTGTAATGATGAGTTAGATGGCAATAGCCACCCATTCTAATGAAAAAGGTGACAGATGTTTGCAGCCCCACTGTAAGCCTCTTCTTAAAGGAATAGTTCAGTGTGAAAATGAAAACTGGGTAAATAGATAGACTGTGCAAAATAAAAAATGTTTCTAATATAGTTAGTCAGCCAAAAATGTAATGTATAAAGACTGGAGTGAACAGATGTCTAATAAAACAGCCAGAATCCAACTTCCTGCTTTCCAGCTATAACTCTGAGTTAGTCAGCGACTTGAAGGGGGGCCACATGGTACATTTCTGTTCAGTGAGTTTGTAATTGATCCTCAGCATTCAGCTCAGATTCAAAAGCATCAGATATGACCCATGTGGCCCCCCCTCAAGTCTCTGATTGGTTACTGCCTGGTAGCCAGGGTTACCAGTCAGTGTAAACCAAGAGAGCTGAAAAGCAGGAAGTAGAGTCTGACTGACATGTTATTCATAGAATCACGCCAGCCTTTATACATTACATTTTTGGCTAACTAACTATATTAGAAACATTTTTTATTTTGCACAGCCTATCTATTTACCCAATTTTTATTTTTACACTGAACAATTCCTTTAAGTCTGTATTCCTGCCGCTGTGAAATACAGCTGTATAACCTACAGAATTAAGATGCGATTAAAATGTAACCTAATACAGTATCATTGCAAAACTAAAGGGCTAAGCAATATCATCCAAATTGTTGGGTTTAAAGGGGTGGTTCACCTTTAGGTTTGCTTTTGGCATTTTATAGAATAGCCAGTTTTGAGCAACTTTTCAAATAGCCTTCATTTTATTTATTGAATTTTTGCATTATTCTTCTTTCCAGCTTTCAAATGGGCGTCATTGAGCCTATTTAAAAATGCTCTGTAAGGCTGCAAATTTAGGAGATTATTTATTATTAAGTCTGAATGCTAAAAACTCGAAAAAGTTCAGATTGAAATCGAATTCTTCGAATCTTTCGATATTTATTATACCCCGAGGCTGCAAAAAGTCAGAATCCGAAAATCCGCCATCTCAGACTTGCCGAGGATGTATATAAGTCAATAGTAGAGATCTCTATCCTATTTGGAAGTTTCTCTGGTCTGCGCTGGAAATAGCCTGGAAATCCGACTATTTCGGGCTTTTCATGCAAAAAAATACGGAAAATGCGTCCTTTGCGAGAAAGATTCATGAAAAAAATCCAAAACAATCGTACAATTTGGGTTTTTGCTCAATTTTTAGAGAGTTTTTCCCCAATCTGGCTAACTGGAGCTTTTAAAATAATAAATAAGGTCAACTCTTGGATTCTAATTTGGTCTAACTTTTTTTTATGAAATAATCAGAAAAATGTGTATTTTGATAAATAACCCACGTGTTATTGACTGTCATGTGATTGTTATGTGACTTTGGTTACAGGCCCTAGTGCATGTTGTCTATAATAAAGCAGCTAGCTTGCTATTTGGCACACATATAGCGGTTGCTGCAATTTCAGTACCGACAGCAACAAAAAAAGGCAAGAAGGTATTGTGCAATACTTTAAGTCTCTGTAGTTGTGCTCATTTAAAGACAGTTTTCCTCAGCTCCTCTAGAATGTCATTAAACTGAGAGAAAAATACTTTTAATAAAGCAGAATGAGAACGTTTCCATAAAAACTCCTAGCAGCAATGTTAGTAAGTGACCTTAAACAATTTCAGATCCGATCTGTTTGTATTACAGGCTTTAGGTCTGCCTATGATTAAAACTGGAAAAAAGAAGCCTCCTGTGTAGTATAGGCATGTTCTACAATTAATTGGAGACTGAGCCCCAGGTAATAGTCCTGCTGTTGGCTCAAACAGCTAAGCAGAGAGATATTTAGAAATGATATAAAATAACAGAAAAGAACACAGCAATAAAACAAAGAAAAAACAGGTTTTATAGAAAAGAGAATAAAAAATAATTAAAGAAAAAAAATGGCACTGTACAAAAACACATTATTTTCTTTCCTTACAATAGTCTAATGTCAATGCTTTGTAAATTAAATATATGAAAAACTATACATTAAAATAAATGCCTGCTAGCTTGCCTTAAATGTTCCCGCACACATTACACTATACAGGCGTAGTACTTATTAACCAGAATGCTCAGAACCTGGGGTTTTCCAGATAAAGGTTTGTTATGTAATTTGGGTCTCCTAAAAATAATTTTAACATAATTATACCGGATCAGATATGTTGGCCTATAATAAGGATTAATTGCGTCTTTAAGAACAAGTACAGAAATGGGACCTGTTATCCAGAATGCTCCGGACCTGGGGTTTTCCCGAATAAAGGATCTTTTCGTAATTTGGATCTCCGTACCATAAGTGCACAAAAAGACCATATAAACATTGAATACACCCAATAAGGATGATTTGCTTCCAATAAAGATTAACCCTACCTTAATTGGCATCAAGTACAAGGTTTGGTCTTATTATTACAGAGAAAAGGTAAATAATATTTTTTTTAAAATGTGATCATTTGGAGTCCACTGAAGATCCTTCAAGTAATTCAGAGCTTTCTGGATAATGTTTTTCTGGATTAAAGATACTTACAAGCTACTGTTATTTATTATGTGGCGCATTCTGGATAAGTGAGTTCAGAAACAACAATTTCAAGACTCCATTAACTTTTTGAAACCTGTTAGCAAGTACAGGTATCCAGAATGCTTGGGACCTGGGGTTTTCTGGATAATGGATCTTTCCGTAATTTGGGTCTTCATGCCTTAAGTCTACTAGAAATTCATTTAAACATTAAATAAACCCAATAGGCTGGTTTTGCCGCTAATAAGGATTAATTATATCTTAGTTGGGATCAAGTACAAGCTACTGTTTTTTTATTATTACAGAGAAAAAAGAAATCATTTTTAAAAATTTGGATTATTTAGATAAAATTGAGTCCATGGGAGCTTTCTGGATATCGGGTTTCCGGATAAGGGATCCTATATCTGTAGTTTTAACATACCCACATTAGTAGAAATACTTGGGAATATTATGGTAATAATTGAAATAGGCTACAGTGGAAGGCATTCAGCATATTCTAGTAGTTCACAGAATGACTGTATCTAAGCTATTAGATAGTAATAATATCATTAGATAGAATAAGCAAAGCTTATGGCTGGCACTCAGCCTCAGAATCTTGCAGCAGTTTCTCCTAAAGCTGGCCATAGATGCAAAGATCCGATCGTACGAATCAGCGTACGATCGGACTTTCCCATCTCCCGACCCGCCACTAACCATTCAGATCAAAGTCTTACCAGTCAGATTAGTTAAAGAACAGATCACCCAATGTTCTGCCCCTGACAGCAATCGTACGATATCTATGTCCAACCAAAGCTAGTGACAGTCTCCCACTGAAAATCGTACGATCGGCAATACACGCAGAGATATTATCGGCAGCCGACAGAAATTTTCTAACCTGTCCGATCGACCAAACGACCGATCTCCGCCGGACGAAAAATGTCGGGACTCTCCACACACGTTCCGAAAATTGTACGAATCCTCGATTCGTACGATCAGATCTTTGCGTCTTTGGCCAGCTTTAATTAGAAGTTACAGGGCCCCACAGCTAAATCAATTTAAGGCCCCTAAACTTAGTATTGGACATTTCACATAAAAATATATTAAAACCACTAAAACAGTTAGTACCCCCCATACCTTTCCAAACCCCCTCAGTAGTTGTAGAGTCGAATTCCTCTATCATTACACTACTGGGGATCTTCTGTGGCCCTGATTTAGGGCCGGGCCAAGGTAGTTTGGCACCCTAGGCAAGAGCTTCAGCCCCCTGTCCTGCATTACCGGTTTCCACCTTACCATGACGGTTTTTAAATAAAGAAAGCAAGAACGCATACAACACATCCCCTCCCTCTAGTACATGTGCCAGCAAGCCCAGCAGCCATCAAATTGCCCCCAATCTTTACCTGTGCCAGCAGGAGCAGCCAAAAATAAATCAGATCATATTGCCCCCAAGTATTTATGCACCTTTGCCAGAAGCAACAGCAATAATATGGCTCTAAAATCTGTACCTGTGCCAGCAGGAAGCATCACATTACAAGCCCAGGTGGGGTTTTTTTCGCTTCTGTTGGAATTTGGAAAGAATGTCTTCAGTGCGAGGCTGTGAGCAAATAGCCACACCAAGGTGAGGTGAGGGAGGTGGATTCCGCCTGACTCTGAGTGCCACGATTATGGCGCCCTAGGCAGCTGCCTACTCTATACAAGAACTCTGGAATTTGTGTTAAAATGGTTACAAATACTGCAATACAGTATTTTGCCAGGAATCCCTAATGGCATTTATTAGAAGTACCTTCACTGTACCTTCACTTATACATGTCTAGCCACTCTCATTATTTTTGGAGAGAGGATAAGAATATTGCGTTTTCTATGTTAAACTTATTCTCATTGTTCTACAGGGCATTGTTCCACATAAGCATTTGTGCAGACAAGACTTATTCAGCATTTGCCTGTTGTGGCATTTTCCATTCAGAACAATTTTCTGATTGCTCTTACTGGTTGCACTTGACTCTTCATTGTAGAGTACTGGCCTTGCCAACAGCTTCAGCAATGAAAGACTCATTTTTTGTGGTAATGAAGGCATCTCATTTATAAAACTGACATTGGTATGATGAAGTATCTTCCATTTTTTATACCTCTTATTCAGCACTTCTTAAAATAACCTTAGAACTTCAGCAGCATCATTATTTTTCTTGTCTCTGGCTTCGAGACAAGAGACATGTCACCTCATCTGTACCAGGCAGGCCCCATTTATATTTCACTTTAGCATCTCAGACACTCTTCCATTCTCCATGCTTACTCGATCAGAAAAAAAGTGGGATATGTCATTTATGTTTTTCATTGAAAGCCATACTGCATCATAATGAATATTCCTTTTATATGAAGAGAAAGGGAATCAATTGCATAGTGGAGAAGCACAATATGCAATATTTAGTCCCGTCCTCCACTCCTAATAGTGTGCTCTGCTATAAGAAAAATACTAGTTCAAACATTTTCTGAATTGTTGGGTTCCGTCCCTCCCTTTGTTGTCCATACTTTGGTCAGACACACAATTAGCTCACAATGGGATCCATAAAAACACATTACAGCCATTGTCTGATTTTTAAAGGAGTATCCAGATCAGTAAAAAAATAGTATGACACCTGCTATCCAGAATGCAGTGGACCTGGGCCTTGCTGTATAAGGGGTCTTTCTGTAATTTGGATCTCCATACTTTTTCTGCTAAAAATAAGTTAAACATTTATTAACGCAATAGTATTGTTTTGCCTTATTATATTTTAGTTGGGATAAAGTACAAGGGATTATTACAGGGAAAAAGGAAATATGCTTTAAAATTTTGAATTATTTGATTAAAATGAAGCCTATAGGAGATGGCCTTCCAGTAATTGTGAGCCTTCTGGATAATGGACTTCCAGATAATGGATCCCATACCTGTATTCCCCTAAATCTCATCTTAAACAACACCAGGTTTGGCACCCTATCCACAGTTTGGGACTCTCTAGAGGACCATTCCCATAGTTCTGAAGCCTCAGCATTACGTGCTGGACTTAGTTCTAAAACCTGAAAAACATTTGAATGTCATTTTTATACATTTCTGTTTGTTTGTTTTGTAGTCTTGGCATTGACCACTTAAATGATTTGTCAAATTTAAAGGGTAGCAGTGTTGCTGAAATATGACTTTATAACCACATTATTTCCATTATTTACTGGAGCCACATTCTCAACCCGTTTCTTTCTACTTTCTACTATATAATATACTTGAACTTTTTGTGGTTAGTCTAAGCCTCTGCTGCAATCCGCTCCTCATTTTCTATCTTTGCCTTCCGGATTGCTTTGCAAAATTGTTATATTATTTATATTTTTATAAATTAACTTCTTTATTTCTGAATTGAACAGTAATGATTTAATATCATTTTAAATGATAACCATTTGTGGTCTGTGTTTTTAGCAGAAAACATAATGTCCCAACTAACTATGCTCTGAAAAAACCTATGATGATCTAGTAGTAGAAGGATATAGTGATATTCAGCGTGCCTAGTATGCTGCAGATTGAAGAAATTGTTAAAATTGTAAACCAAGCAATTTAGCATATTCGCTTTGTATTGATTATAGATTTCACTGGGTTTAGCAGGTTATAGGGGTCCAAGCAAAAGTATTATTATTGAGAGTATGGGATATTTCTCTCACTTTGAAAACAAACTAATAGCATATAGTAGAAATTATGAGAAAATGTGCACTTTGCACAAAAACTGCAGAATTCACCAATAAGATGAGCTGTGTACCCCAGCATGCCTTGTGTTAATAACATGCAATGTGGTGGCTTGCAATTGGCATTTACCGAACTAAGGTATTGATATTTCTTTAAAAAGGTAACTGACACTAAAGGTGAAAAATACTCAAATACAGTATAATGCAATGCAATTAATTAATAACCAAATTTTATCTGTTTGATTTATTATTGAAATTTGAATGAAATCCAGGAATGAATTTGATTTTTACTGCTGTAACTGTGAATGTAGAAGTTAGAATTAAACATGTTTACTATATTTTGCTTGATATTTCAATACTGGTGCTAGATTTTCATAGAACATATTACATTGTAAAATGCATTCTTTTAATTGTATGTATATCTGTATGTTTTTCAATAGGGTGAATGCTCCCTGAAGTGTTATAACATCTTCATCATTGAGACCATTTGTGTAGCCTGGTTTTCACTGGAGTTCTTTTTACGTTTTATTCAAGCGAAGAGCAAATGCCAGTTTTTCAAGGAACCTCTAAATATTATTGATGTATTGGCCATTTTGCCGTATTACGTTTCACTAATAGTGGAGGATGAGCAAAAAACTGTGGATAAACCTGGCAGCAATTCCTACCTGGAGAAGATAGGGCTGGTTCTGCGTGTTTTACGTGCCTTGAGAATATTATATGTAATGCGACTTGCAAGGCACTCACTCGGCCTGCAGACTCTGGGACTTACAATTCGAAGATGCACAAGAGAATTTGGACTTCTCTTACTCTTCCTCTGTGTGGCTGTAACATTATTTGCTCCTTTGGTTCACTTAGCTGAAAATGAAATGGGCATATGCCAAGAATTCACAAGTGTACCTGCTTCATATTGGTGGGCTATTATCTCCATGACCACAGTTGGATATGGAGATATGGTACCCAGAAGCATTCCAGGTCAAGTGGTAGCTCTGAGCAGCATTCTTAGTGGAATTCTAATCATGGCCTTTCCTGCAACATCAATATTCCATACCTTCTCCCGCTGTTATTCCGAACTCAAGAGAGAACAGGAAAGACTGCAGAGTCGTTTGATGAGGTCAAAAGATGCCAATCAGTCTGGTGAAAGTGATACATTTAATGATACAGACAGTTTGGTTTCGGAGGACAATTACGAATATTTTTACAATGGCAAATAAACTCTAGTTAAAGGACGATGGAACCATTATGTGGACAACATCTGCATCGTTATGGGTATTTTTAGAGAAAGAGTGACGATGACATATTGTTTTTTGAATGGGACTTTTTTTCCCGAAGATAAACCAACATTGCGTGCTTACAAAAACTGGATAAAATAAATATATTGTGGCTGATATATATATTTTATATTGTGTTACCCAAAAAAATGTATGAAGGAGAACCATGGAATTTAGAAACAATATTTACTATTTTTTTCAAACAGAAACTTTGAAATACAGTATATTAGTTATATTTTCTTTATTTTACTTTACCAGCATTTTTTTTACCCAACAAGCTCAAGTGAGACAAATTAAAATAACGATCTAGCACATGAAACCTTTGATTATTTTTAATACAGATGAATGCATTATTAGGCAAAGCTAGAGACATATATACAATTGATATGTCAGAGAATGTCAGTATGGCTGGTAAATGGGCTGCTGACATGGGCTGAATATAGTGCCTGCACCAGATGGAGCAGTGGAGGCATAATGTTGCTCCATCTCACAAAGGTACATTGCTCACTTGTCATCTACAACTTATTACCTCTCCATCCTCCATGACACTTCCTGTGAACAAATAAAGCTACAGTGCCCAATGGGGGATGTCACAAATCATGTAAGATGTATACATATTTGTGTACTCTAGGTTCAGTCACTCATATATTGGGGCTTCGCATTAGCACCACATGGAAACTATTCATATATATAATTTTTATGAAAATTATTGAGTGAGCATCTGCTTTATTATACATTGCTAGTGATGGGCAATTCAATTTGTCAGACATGAATTTGCGGTGAATTTCCACGTTTTGCCACAAGCAAATTAATTTGTGAAACTGCGGCGACAATACGCCTGCAAAAAATCTGTCGCGTCATAAAAAATTGACACGCATTAAAATTGTCACACGTCAAAATTATTCGGACGTCCATTGACTTTAATGCATTTGGACCAAATAGTCGTGTGTATAAAAATTGTCACTTCCATCAAAATTGATTTGACGCCCATTAACTTCAATGCATTCCGTGAATTTTCTGCCGTTTCGTGAGTTTCGCTGTAATTCGCAAATTCTTTGTCAAAGCAAAACTGCACAGATTCGCCCATCACTATACGTTGCACTTCTCTCTGAGCACAGGGGAGAAACCAAATTATTATGGAACTTTTTCTCCCATCATCTTATTGTTTCAGCATTGACTATTTGCCTTTTTTGTGAGTTATTCAATGTGATCTTTTTGCTTTGCCTTTTTAGCTATATTCATTTGCATATGAATATATTTTGTATTAAATTCTACAATAAGATTGTTACATACTTTTGTTAATGCATTTTCCTTCTGTTTCTTTTTTTTTTGTATTATTGCTGGATTTATTATTTACTTAGGATTCAGTCAAGTTTATTATTTTACTATAGTCACAAAAGGGATTATTTACAAACAACCCAGACAGAAGTGCAAGAACAAAATGAATTCTGGTTCTCAGTACTTGCTCATTATAAGGAAATTACAGGGAGACAAGTACTTACCTAGATTCAATGAAAAAGGTTTCCTCATAAAATTAATAATGGCCATGAAATTAATCGGAGATACCAAAAAAATCCAATGAGAGGGGAATTATATAAAATAGAGCTTTGATTGATGGAAGAGATAACACACACATTTAATAAACATGAAGCATACGCAGCTACATCTTTTTCTGGTCATAATTTGTGAACAATAAACAATAAAATTCTTAACACTACAGATGAGATGCTCACTCTATTCACATATAATGCAGACTTGAAATAAAAGCAGTCCTTGCAGCAATGCAGAATCCATCCTATGTTCCGTCTTAATGTGCTATTTGAAATACATTGCTGTGTGAAACAACAAATTCTTATTGGATAATCTTTCTGGATAATATGTAACTTCTTACATTACTTATACAACACATTTATTGTAATGTTTATAATTAAAGCAAAATAACAGGAGAGTCTTTTTTTAGATAAACATTCGCTATACATATTGTCAATCTTTTCTGTGTTAGATTTTTGTAATATAGTGGTGCCTGTCAATCCTGCAGTGTTTTTCAAAAACAACAATAAGGGGCAGATTTATCAAGGGTCGAATTTCAAAGTAAAAAATACTTCGAAATTCGACCATCGAATTGAAATACTTCGGCTTCGAATATCGAACGATTTAAGCGTACAATCGAACGATTTTACTTCGATGTGTGAAGACTTAGAAAATGGTTGTAGAAGGTCCCCATAGGCTAACATAGCACTTCGGCAGGTTTAATTTGGCAAAGTATTGACTTTTTCTAAAGAGACAGTTTGATTATCGAATGGTCGAATATTCAAACTATTTTTACTTCGAATCGAAGTCGAAGTAAATTCGAAGTCATAGTATTCTATTCGGTGGTCAACGTATCCAAAAAATTACTTTGAATTTCACATTTTTTACTTCGAAAATCCCCTCGAATTCACTTCGACCCTTGATAAATCTGCCCCTAAATCAGTGTTAAAGGAACAGTAACATCAAAAATGAAAGTGTTTTTAAGTAATGAATAAATAATATACCATTGCCCTGCACTGAGTTTATCTGTTATCTGCTGTGTATCCTGTGCCTTTTCTCCTTTTTCAGCTTTGAATGGCTGCCCCCATGGCTACAAAGAAGCTTGTTTATATAAACTAAAGTATAGTTCCTGAAGCAAACACAGAAGTTTTTTACAAGTGCAGGACAATAGTACATTATATTTTAATTACTCTAAAACACTCATTTTCTAGTGTAACTGTTCCTTTAATAAGAAAGCAGCTGCAATGTAAAAATATAAATGTACTTAAGCCATGTAAGAGAGGCATATAGTCTTTCTAACAAGAGAGAAAGTGAAAAGGAGCAGCCACGCAATTATAAAAAAAAAAAAAACTTTCTGAGGCCATTTGCCTTGTCTTTGTTAGTCCTATTTGACTGCTCACAAGCATGGTTTTCTCCCACTCAACTGAAATCAGACTACTACTTAGATTCTATCTTTCCAAGAGACCATTCCTTATCTAAAGCTGGCCATAGATGTTGAGATTTTTGAAAGATCCGATCCTCATCGTGAGACCACGATTTTCTCTGAACGATCGTATGATCGTACGAATTGACCATCAACTAAAAAGACCAATTTGCCAGGAAAACAAAGGGGAGCTGCCTGCTTGGCCCTGCAAACATAGATAGATTGCACTGGGACCAACAAAGATTTTTTGACCTGGCCGATCAATTTCCTGACAGATGTCGGCCGAAAAATCGTAAGATGTACGATCGTTCGAATCCCACTAACCGCACGATAATTTCGAAGGATCGGTCGTTCGGCAAGAAGAATCATCGCGTCTATGGGGAGCTTAACATTTTAAAGGAAAGGTTTACTCCCTTGTTCAACATGAGCTCAGTGAATAAGACGTATGCTGAACTTTCCCCCGAAAACTAGGAATTGTTCGGAGTTTTCCGCAAAAACTAAGATTTTTTTTTTTGGAGTTTTTTGCACCAAAACCCCGAAATCATCAGATATCGGTATGGACATCAGCGAAGACACTGGGACCTTCCCCATTGACTTATACAGGACCTCGAGAGCTTTTAGATGCTGGGGTTTTGGATCCTGAGTTTTTAGACCATCGGACTTTAAAAAATCTCGAAAAATGCTTGGTTTTTTTGTGCTCCAAAAACTATGAATTATTCAAGGTTCGTATATTCGGAGCTTGATAAACAACCCACTTCATGTTTGATCCTTCAAGGTGGATAATTAGGTCACCTGTCTACATCTCCCTCACTTCACACTTGTTGCAACAATTTTGTTAGCAAGAGGGGACTGTGCACTGGTAAAATCCAACCAGGAAGTAGATCAATTTCTTTTTTTCCTGTTTAATTCAAGAAATAATTAAATGATTAAAGGAGAACCCCACTGGATAACTTAGCAAATACAGATTCACCCCTAAATTTGACCCGACTAGGCTTTGTGCTAGACACTTTCACAGATACATTGAAAAACCCTAGGGGGCAAATTCACTAACCGGCGAAAATTCGCCAACGCTAACAATACTAATTCACGAAGATTCGAAGTTGCGCACAGGGTACCGAACGCTGGAAAAGTTGTGCTAGTGAAAATACGCTCAGCAGTTCAAAGTTACACTAGCGTTGGCTAATTTGCATACGGCATGCAATTAAAGAACAATGGCCGTATATGCTGCAGCAAATACATTACACTACACAAGGCCAGGGAACCTTAATAAAATTATATAGAGGTGTTATTTTGCCCTACACATGTGTCCACAGTTTAGTTTAGGTGCCATATGTTATCAAATGTAGGGGGGAAGGAGGGTACCCCCAAAAAAATGTTGCTCAGTAAAATCAAAAACTTAGTGAATTTGCGCAGTAGGCTCTTTCGCCAGAGCGAAAATTCGCCTGGCGTTAGAGTGCGAAGTTGCGCCAGAGTCTATCTAATAGAAAAACGGCGAAGTGCCGAAATTATGTTATACTGATAAATTTTCGCCAGCGTTAGCCAATTTCGCCCTTTAGTAAATTTCCCCCGGGTGTTCATTTTGGTAACATTAGTTGTATCTTATTATCTAGCTATTACTCTATATTTAAATAAGGATCCACCCCAAACCAAGGTTTTATTTGTATATCAGTCTACATCTATCTATTAAACTATATATCTACATCATCATCATCATCATCTATCATCTGCTATTTTTATTTATAGACTATCCTTTGGAACAACTGTAATTTGATTTTCTTCTTTTATCTATAAATTGTCTTCTGCTATGCCCTTATCTACTGTTACGTTTACTGTCTAACCTTCTGTATTCTGCTTTTTTCATTATTTATCACCATTTATTATTTTTAATAATTTATTATCACCATTTATTATTTTTTTTTGTCTCACCTTATTTATTTTGTTTTAACTATTTCCTTGCTCATGTATCTATCTTATTTTATTCACCATCATAAAGAATATGGAGACATGTTATGGTATTACAGCAGATGATGTGGCACCATGCCGATGCTAAGATCAGCATATAGGACAAAAATAGTGGAATTCTGAAATCCCTATGGGAAGAGGTGGTATGTATATTGCAAGGATTTTTTAAAAGCCAAAGAGATTTTACAATCTGTTATAAACCAAAGTGTTCAATGCAGGATCAGACAAGTGGCAACACGTCAAAAGGAGAGATCTAGTAGTCAAGTATAAAATATTTAAACCCTACTGAACCCAAGGAGAAAGGTAACATACTGTACATAAACCAGGCACAGAGCTCTACAGATAATTGGTTCACTATAAAAAATAGTGTCCAAACTCTTATATCATTCAGTTCTGTGTGGCACAATTTTTCTTTGAGTCGTCCCTTCCTTATAACAGTGAACAGCTGGGGTTGTTAGCACTAAACTAACACTAATATCACTAATCATAACACAGGTAAGGATAATTTGTTGAACGTGCACAGGTTCACAAGTATATAAAGGCAATAATGATGGGGGGGGATTGAGGACAAGGAAAAGTGCATCCAGGGATGAGGAATATATACAGGCACCATGAATATAGAAATACAGATTTGATGATAAAGGTTAGAAAAAAGGTTACAAATGGTAAAAGAAATCCTGTGTAAAGCCATAAAGAGAAAAAAACAAACTACATAATGCAAATATATAAAAAGTAGGAAAGTGGAGGTAATAGTTGCAATAAGAAAGGACACTTGCTTTTTATAGTAAAAAAAACTAGAATTTTTCGAGTTTTGGCATTCGGACTTCTATAAATAACCCCCATAATGTCATATAATTAAATGTGTCTTGTTTTTTTTTTTATTAAACTGTTGAATTAAAGTATAAAACAGTTTAATAAAATAATAATAAAATAATACAGCTGCCAGGTGCAGTAATACATTTGTGTACTGCTAGAGAACAATCCCCTACATAACTTTCTTACACAATAAAATACTGCTTTACTGCTACTACTGTAGACTTTTAAAGCTTATTATTCACAAAATGTAAACCTTTCAACATTCGTATGGCTCTGTGCCCATTCCCTAGTTCTTGTGGTGAAGAGGATAGCATTTCCCTGTTCTCTGTTGCCAATACAGTCCATTTACTAAATTGATTATATTTATATTAGTTTCACCCAATTCATTTTTTTAGGAACCGATTCATGGAATCAACAGAGAAAATGTACTTTCTTATTGTCTACTTGTTCGGTAGTTTAAGTTGAAAGATTGCATTTTTTATTCTCTATTTCTTTCTAAACTGTGGAGGGGTGGATAGGTAAGACAGGCAGACATCCAGATATACAGTATAGTAGATAAATAATAGATGATAAATAGTTAGATATTCAGCAGCAACAGAAAAACAGAAAACTGTATTTAAAACATTTCGATAATTTGGTTTGGGTTATAGAGAGAGAGTATGACTATTGAAATAATCTGCATAATTGAGGCCAAGAGTAGGGCACATTTTGTTTGAACACAGGCACAAATTGCGTGAGGCTAAAAAATTTTAATGAAAAATTATTTTTATGGAAGATGGGGAAAGATGTAAGAAGAAGAACAAATAATTGCAGATGAATATACAGAAGGCAAGGATATTATCTTGGGTAATAAGAAGACAGCAAACAGAGTGCAAGAAAATTGCAGGGGTTTGGGTGACATAGGGGCACATTTACTTAGCTCGAGTGAATGAATAGAAGAAAAAATATTTTCGAATTTCGAACGTTTTTTTTGGCTACTTCGACTACGACTTCGAAACGAACAATTCGTACTAAAAATTGTTCGACTATTCGACCATTCAATAGTCGAAGTACTGTCTCTTTCAAAAAAACCTTCGATCGCAGGAAATTCGGTAAATCCTTCGACTTCGATATTCGAAGTCGAAGAATTTTACTTCGACGGTCGAATATCGAGGGTTTATTAATCCTCGATATTCGACCATTAGTAAATGTGCCCCATAATGTTAAAACTGATTATGTACCAGAGCCAGGATTTACAACAGAGTTTACACAGCAGAGGAGCTAGGGAACAGCATGCAGAGCACAGCAGCACATGCAGAGCACCGCAGCATATAGCAGTGACAGTGGGGAGGAGAGCTGCTGCAGAAGCCAGTATATGACAAAGAGGGGTGCTTGGAACAGGATCATAAAGCTCTGATTCTGATTACAAATAAGTAAAACCGAAGAAAGAATGCCACAAGGAAATGCTGACCATGTAAAAACTCCAGACCCGTGTGTAAATACTGTACCCAGGGTCACCCTGTGGGTAAATAAACTGTTAAATCATCCTCAAAGCAACTTGCAGGAGAAAAAAAAAACAACTCGTCGGCTTTAACCTATGGCCTGGGTGCTTTGCCCCAAGCTTGCAGCTAAAGGTGAGTGGAACACTAAGAAGTCATGAAGAAGTAAGCACTCCCAAAAGGGCCACAATTGAAGATAAACAAATGTTTATTTCACATCATTAAAATCCAGAACTGCCTGACGCGTTTCGTATCTCAAGATACTTAATCAAAAGCTAAGTCTAATTACAGTCAGAATCAAAGGCTGGGGAAGCATTGTAACTGGGCTGAGCATTAGTAACAGCTTTCTTAAAGTGCAACAAAATGTGGATTTTCCCATTTGACTTGCGTATTTCTACACTACACTTTGAAGAACTCCCTTGGCTGTAATACAGCTGTAACTCTTTTGGGTTTAGTCCATACCACCTTTTTAATCTGAATCCTGCTATTTTCAACCATTCTTTGTGTGTAATCACTATCAGGTTGGATAGGAACCTGATCTGTGCAGTGATTTTTAAGCCTTATCACTAGGGTTCCACCTGTCCAGTTTTCACCCAGACAGCCTGGTTTTTGTATCATATTGTGGTCTGTGTTTTGACTGGGCCATTATAAGGTTTATTTTTTTTTGCTATTCCTGACTTTTTTTTTTTGGCTATGTCTTTCTTTACATGCTACTCAAATCAACTTTGGGAAACTAGGTTATAATTGTCCATCGGGTTCTCCCATGTCAGCTGTGGATCTTTCCAGCTCCATTAGAGTTACTATTGGCCTCATGGTCTAATAAATTACATCCTTACTTGGTCACTGAGTTTTTGTGGATGGCCTTTTCTAGGTGTGGCTATAATATATTCTTTACATATTTTAATAATGAATTGAACTATGCTCTGAGGGATAATTAAAGTTTCTGATGCTTTTCTATAACCTGACCCTTATTGGTGCTTCTCCTGAACTTTATCCTAGACTTATTTTAATAGGTCTTGCCTGAGGTGAGAGCTACCCCCTTGCTATCCCTACTAGTTGGAGCCAGGCTGCTCTTGCTCATTAGTTCTAGCTACATCTCATTCATGGGGTCCCTGTATCCCAAACTTCACCAAGGGCCTCACCATCCTTGGGGATATCCCTTTCCTGGCAGCCTAAGCTCCAGGCTCACAGTGCATCCACTCCCTCCTGGAGTGGCAGGGGAAAGAGGAAGCTCCACCCTCTGCCCAGCACTATACTGAAGTGTGGCAGGAACTTGTCATCAGCTTTTGGGCCAATGATACACTGTATACATTATGCTAATAAGCAAAAGTAGATACATGGGCTTTTGCCGAGCAACCAGACAACAAGGAAGTGTATGCATTTAAAACCATAGGGGAGCATTAACCCTATGGGTCCTCCTAAACTCAATAGGACAGTTTTGCCTTCAATAAGGATTGATTACATCTTATTTGGATCTATGGAATTATATACATTTTTTTCTGCTGTGCAATTATGGATTATTTTAATTTCAGTTTGTAACAAATATGTCAAAATCCATGTTTATTTAATATTTATGCAAAATGTTATAAATGTTAAGATTTTTGTATTTGGAATATGTGTTTCTCCTTCTCTCCCTACTTACTTATTGAAAAACCTTATGGAATTTGTAGCTGAGAAGGGTTATGATGAGCAATTAATTGCTTGTTTTTCAAAATGGGTTGGATACCTTTGAAAGTGCATATGTTGCTGTAGCGAGTAAATAAAATCAGATCCAAACAGTTGCTGGTAAACTTCAAAGTCTTACATCTGTTTTCTTGGCTTCACTCATCATGTTGTATTGCTTTGCTATATGTCAACAATAACATATGCAGTCATACTGTATATAGAGAAATATGTATGTGTTATCCATGCTTTCTCTTGCATGTGAAATCTTAGCATCTTGATGAATAATCTTAATTTTACATCATTTCAATATAAAAAACTATATAACAAACATGATTTAAATGAAAAAAGACATATTTCATATTTTCTAACAGATGCATTCTGACAGCATGACTAAGAGACGTATGTTAAAGTTACATTTTACACCGAACATTTAAATGCTGCATTTAAAGAAATGCTCGGTTATTAAAAATGATGAGAAATATGCAGCAGAAAATATTTTTAATGACCATAAAAGGAGAACTAAACTCTAAAAATTAATATGACTATTTTAGATACTGAACTTATTGCACCAGCCTAAAGTTTCAGCTTGTCAATAGCAGAAATGATCCAGGACTTGTCACAGGGGGTCACCATCTTGGAAAGTGTCTGTGACACTCACATTCTCAGTGGGCTCTGAGCAGCTGTTGAGAAGCTAAGCTTAAGGGTCGTCACAAATTATCAAACAGAAAATTTGTTAGCCTGTAATATAAGCTGATACTACAAGGCTGATGAATAACTTCTGATGCTAGTTGCACTAGTTTCTGTGCTGCCATGTAGTAATTATTTACTAATCAGTGTCATATTGTGACATTTATATTCTATGTGTTCTGTATATTGTGGGTCCCTAAGCTCAGTAACTGATAGCAGCACAGAGCATGTGCAGTGAATCAACAGAAAAGAACATGGGGAGCTACTGGGGCATCTTTGGAGACACAGATCTTCCCTGCTAAATGGCTGTGGTTGCTTTGGGCTGGTACAGAAGCCCAAAACATAAAGTACAACATTTCTAGCCTACTTCTTTAGTTAAGCTTTGATGTAGCAAGCATAATGTTTAAGATCTGATGTGCATCACATGCTGAAAGCAACATAAACAATTTAACATGTGCAAAGCTTTTTGATTCTTTTTGAATTCCCACTTCGGCAAATTCTGATGATAAACGTCCCATTGGAGTTGCTGCAATGCTGGATAGTGCAACATAAGCTCGCTATATTTCCCCTGACATGAGCTGAGGGAAATGCAAGATGATGGTGTGATTACACTTTTGAAACTCAAAGATTTGTCCCTGCTATCTCTGTGTCCATTAGAAGATGGAATCATCTAATGATTCAGTTTCTGGCCACTTTTATATGGTGAAGAGGTATTTTCCATATACATATATCAAGACAGTTGCAATGAAGTACAATACAGTATGTACACGAATAACCAAACTGGCAATTTCAGGCCCGGGTCCATTAAATGAATAGTCAAACAATTGACTCTCTCAATTTCATCTCTCTTTCTAGGGGAAATAATCCTGCATCTATCAGTAAAAGATATGCTTGACCACAGCTACGATTCAGCGTGTAATTCTTAACAATACCTGTTTTTATTATTCTTAATTCACCATGTTTCCTACTTAGAATTGTCAGACCGATCTGCTTCTGCTTGTCCTATTTATAAGGTTCAGTAGTCCTTATTGTACATTTTAGCCACTGTATAGATTCTATGTCAGTTTTTCCTTTTATTCTGATCCTCTGAACACTGAGATGGGAGATCTCTAAATCAGTGCAAGAGGACCACACATTGTATCTTTTGAATTTAACACAAGGGCTAACTGAGTAAATGAGTTTGACACACACACACACAAACAGAAAGAATAAAAATACTATTTTAAGGGTTTACTGCATGCTTAGTTCCATATTAAATGAACTAGCTACAGTAGTAAGGAGCATTCCCTCCATTGTAAAATCCATTGTAAAATACATGGGTGAGCAGGGCAGCCATCAGGGGGGGACAGGGGGGAGAGTTGTAGGGGGCCCTGAGGGTAAGGGGGGCCCTGCCACACCACACTTACTTGATTAGTCGGGCCCCCCATCTTTCTGAGAGCTGCTGACTTCGGGAAGGTATGGACGTTTAAGGGGTCCTGGCCACCAATTTTCTTATAATGTGGGGGTGGGGGCCCTGGCCACCAATTTTGGCCACCAATTTTTTTCTCATGTGGGGTCCTAGCCACCAATATTTTTTAATGGGGGGGCCCTGGCCACTAATGTTTTTTTATGGGGGGGCCCTGACCACCAATATCTTTTTATTAATATGTGGGAACCCTAGCCACCAATATGTTTTTTGTTTTTTTACTGTGTGGTGGGGGGCGGACCTGTGGGGTGGGCGGACCTGTAGGTGGGGCTTGCGGTGGGCGCAGCCCAGGGGGCCCAGGAAATGTTGTCGTATGGGGCCCTGTGATTTCTGATGGCGGTCCTGTGGGTGAGTGTTTATCTAAAGAATATTTTCTATACAGTAAATTATGTACAGGTTCAGCTGTTACTATGTTACAAATTAAAAAAGAGAATTAAAGAATTTTCCTTTGGCAGCTTGGGTAGCTCTAGTGTCACTCTTTCATAACTATACCCCATAAAGCTTCAAAAACAAAGTTGGAGACATGTTCAATGTCATAAAATGCTTGTACATCAAGACCTGTACAACAGAAATCTCCCATTTTTTTTCTAGCTTAATCCTTGTTGGACTTTAGTTCTATAAGATATCCCTTTCAATCAGCCAAGGACCCAATATGATGCACGTCAGCCAAGGATATGCCAGGGTGCATAATACTGATAAAAATCAATAAGTTTAAACAATACTTGGCTCACAGACTTTCTCCTGCCACTAGTAGAAAGTTTTCTTAGAACTAGTAGAGCAAGGACGTGATATATTGTAGCTGGAAGAGGTATTAGCAAATGTGCTACAGTACAGGTCCTTAATCTTCATGGACATTCAGGAACCTACAATAATCTAAAATAACCCTAAAACCCCCATTAGTATGGCATTAAAAAGTACACAGGCTCAAAGATTCTGTTAACCTGGAATCATATTTACACAAGAATATCTACAATAAAAGTTGTCATGTCCATTGCAAGGAACCACAGCTCTTGGGTACAGTTCAGCAGTGACAGAAATCCAATTTTTAGAGTACATTGCACTTGCAGGACTTATAAGTTAAGTAAGTAAATACGTTTTTTTAATTTATTCAATTAACCATTCCTGTTTCTAAAGTTTAGAAATGAGTCTCTCAATATAACATTTATTAATCATCAATTGTAACAAATACAGTGGCTGGTCAGCCTTCTACTCTTCTATACATCACACATGGGGACTATTGGTCACTTCATTACTTGTTTATTTTGGAGGCAATTACTTTATGTCATTTGATGGTGTAGACTAGACAGTGCACAGGGATCATTTACTAAGTGCAGGGCAGGATGCAAAGTGCAAAAAAATTAACACAATTCACCATATAGTTTGTACTTTGTACCCTGCCCTGCATTTCTCTGAATTTCCAAATGTCTTTGCATTACAAAGTGTATTGGAAAGATGCTGTATTGACGATTTGACGCCTCTTAGCGCTCTACCACTTGCATCCATGGCACTTTTGAATGGCAGTATAATATAGGATAGGAGAAATTGACCTTTATACATTCTTTAACTGTTATATTCTTTTATTGTTATAGGTGAACCTATTCAAACACATTTTCAGCTGTTTTTCAATATATCATTTTGAATGATTAGCCTCCCTATTCTGCCTCTTTCCAGCCTGCAGCTGAAGAAGATATCCGTTTGCCAGGACCAAAAAAAAGATGGTCTGACTAACATTTTAATGTAATAATTACTCTTGTTATTTTTATTTCGTTGGGGCACATTTACTTAGTTCGAGTGAAAGAATAGAATAAAAAAAACTTCGAATTTCGAATGATTTTTTTTGGCTACTTCGACCATCGAATTGGCTACTTTGACTACGACTTCGACTCGAATGATTCGAACTAAAAATCGTTCGACTATTCGACCATTCCACCATTCGATAGTCGAAGTACTGTCTCTTTAAAAAAAACTTCGACCCCCTACTTCGGCAAGTAAAACCTACCAAGGTGCAATGTTAGCCTATGGGGAAGGTCTCCATAGGCTTTCTAAACTTTTTTTTGGTCGTAGAAAAATCTTTGATCGATGGATTCAAATCCTTCGATCGTTCGATCAAACTAATCGCGGTAAATCCTTCGACTTCGATATTCGACCCTATGTAAATCTGCCCCTTAATGTTCTGTTTAGATTCTCTTCAATTCATCTACCATTCTGCCTGTTTTTTAGGGTGATTAAAAAGCTATTAAAATTTCAAGCCTGATAGCTATACAGCAAAAAATGTAAATAATTAAAAAAAACACCAAAAAATAAAATATGAAGACCAATAGCATATTGTCCTAACAAAGCCTTATCTACATCATACAAATGTAATTTTAAGGTTCACTACCCTTTAAGGAAGTATTGGTTGGGCTTGAGATACAGTACAATGGAACTGCGGTTTGGCACCTATTGTTATACTACAACTCACAAGTGTTTGTCATTTTGGCTATCTGGATGTTATAGCTTATCAGTAGTTCTTGAACCGCAGGTTGGACAGCACTAAACTGGGAATGATTTTGTTTTTTCTGCTCCCCTAATTTTGAAAGAGTTGAATTCTGTAGAATCTGTTTGCCTGTTGACCAATACCATAACTGTGTGTATGATTTTACCTTCAGGCCTTCCTGTAGCACTCTGTAGTGACTATGGCTGGGTTTAGGTGACTCTGGCACGCTCTACTGGAGGGGGTGGCCTGGGTGCAGTCGCTCAGTAGTTACACTCTAATAAGGGCTAACTCTTTAGTTGTTGGTGTCAGATGTACAGGAAAATGAAATGATTTGCCATGTCTCTGACGCAGTAATTAAATCTGGGCCCCCCAAAAAAATAACAGTACTGTGGCATGAACATGGAACATCTCTTTCATAATAACAATGTTTCATTGTGTTATGCATACCTTAAAACTATATATTATTTACATACTCTCCTTAAGAGCACCCTAATTATAAATTTATATAAAGTGGGGTCTGTCTGCTAGACTTTGCCAAGAAATTAATTTCCTACAAACCATCTCTCAGACCTGGCATTACCTTTTGATTTATACACTTTGTTACATGAAGTGCAGCTGTCTCATATAATGGGTACGTATGAGCAAAATTCTATAAATTTCTATAAATGTTCCTAGACAGGTGCAGGGACTGGTTCTGGAAACCCCCAAATATATTTATAGTTTAAAGGTTGGAATGTTAACACTTCTGCTTTGCAAAACAATTGCGGTCCAGTTTAGTGTACATAGTGATAAGTATACCTTATTGCAAAGAAATCTTTAAATTCTCTTAATTATAAATAATAGAGATGGAGCTAAATATTCCTGGCATATGAATGAAAAAGGCATAAAATATCAACGTCTCTGCTTCCAAAGGTGGTGCTGGTATTGGCCTGGAATATAATTGTTTACACACTAGAGAGATTAATTAACTTCATAGATTTAAACAGCAGCACTAGGTCTATATATTCCACATAAAGATAGCCATTACTGTATTACAAAGTTAAATGGCTGCTGGTTAATGTTTCTACTTTAATTGGCCAATGTGTTTTCTAACCTAATAGGATGGATCGAATCTAGTCTCAGGTGGAATCTAACTGTGCAACATGTAAATTATTGATCAATTATTAAAGAACTCTAAATTACTCTGACATTGCAACAAACTACCTGGGCTGCTCTCAAATTTAAATAATTACTAACCAATTAGAGGAATGTTCAGTGTCTCTTTGTGAGGCAACTATCCAGCAAAATCATATTTATTAAATCAGACTTTAGGCTCCACAGAAAGTTTTTTACTGTTTCAGGAACCCACTCAGGAACATGACTATCCAGCACAAAATGCGAAACATTATAAAATACCTTTGTTTTACAAATCACAGGAGTTACTGAGTCTAAAACCAGTCTATAGATGTGTAAAAATGCAGCAGGCACTGTCTGGACTGATTTGTACGCAACTATTCCTATAATCTGCAAAGCAAAGTTATATTCAGATGTTTTCAAGGTGATTGCATGCTGCTGCCAATGTCTTTTACGACAGGATACTAAAACAAGCATTGACAGTTAGGGGCAGGTTTACTAAAGTTCTAATGGTAAATTAGAATTCGAATTAAAATTGTTTTTTTGGTCAAAATTTCAAGTTTAAAACCACCAACTCTAATTCTAATTCGAGTGTGAGATTTATCACAACTCAACCCTGGAAACAGCTCTAAGTCGATACTAAAAAATGCAGAGATCATGTAGAAGTCAATGGCAGAGGTCCGTTGAAACATTTGAAGAATGCCTTCCGTTTTTTTCAGAGGAAAACTCAATTAGAATTTGATTTAAATTTTCGGGTCGTTCCTATTCGATTGAATTTTAGACGTTCAAGTTTTTTCATAAGTAACCTCCCATTCTAGTTGTGTGCACATTTGAGTTAAAAAAAATTCACATAAATGAAATTGGACATGATAAATAACCCCTTAGAGTTATTAGTTTTATTTCTGGGTTTATACATTATGCCCAATGGAGCTAGAAAACTCAATTTAAAATGTCATGATGAACTATAAGGTCCTTGTACCTCACCCATGCATGGACAAAAGTATTGGATACCTGCCAACATCTCTTTGCTCAACCCAAGGCTATTAAATTGGTCCTCCCTTTACTCTTCTGAAAAGAGATTCCACTACCTGTTGGAATATTATTGGTGAGATTTTCTTCCATTCAGCTATAAGAGCATTTGTGTGCTTGGGCACTGACTATTTTAAATCAGGCCTGGTCTTTCCACTCTCTCTCTATCTCTATGAATGCAGTGGCCTTCCTTTGTGCACAGGGAGTATCATCCTTCAGAAGGTTTGCAAAGTAGAAAGCAATGGATTGTTAAGATTGACACTGAATAATGCAGTTGCACCTATGTCAGTAGGAATGGGTGTGTCATCCCTAACATAATATAATAATTTGAGGAAGCACCCACATACTTTTGGCTATATAGTTTACTATATAGAAGTATAATAAGCTGCAAACATTCCTTTATTTGCCTAAATAGATGGAGAGCTAAGCAGAAAAACAACAGTTTTTCCTTAATGATGTTCATTATGATTTTACCTGCTACTTATTGTATCATTTAAAAAATAAAATCAGCATTTCTATGTGAAGAGGGAGTGCAATCTATTCCATGCTTTTGATATGGACTACAGAGACCATGAAATGATGACTTCATCCTGCTGACCATGAAATAACAGTGTATTTATTTATTTATATAATGGCAACATGTTATGCTAAGCTTTACATAGACTGTGCATCTTTCTCATCAGTCTGTGCCTTAGAAGAAAATGTAATTCATACAACACACACACTATCGTCAATTCTTCAGAAGCCAATTAATGGGCATTTACAGTAGTTGTTTGGGGTGTGGGAGAAAACCCCCATAGAAAAACTAAGAACAAACAAGCGCTTTGCAGCCAATGATACACTATGCAAAGCTTTTATATGAGATTTTGGTGATTAAACATACATGTTTCCACATTAACAATATATAAGCCGTATGAAAGCAGAATTCTTTTTATGCTGTATTATTCGTACATTAACTATGGTCAGTTTTGGGAAGGCTGCCTCCTACATATTTGATTAAATTCAATAAGCAGCTGTTTTGCCAAGTCTGATTGAAATGAAATCTGTTTTAAGGTTTTGCCATTATTACTTTGTTTTCAGAGGTAAATTTTCCTTTCATTACTAGAATAAAATATACCCAGAAATATGCACCAGTTTCATGGCTTCCCACACTTACTCTTTCAATGGAGCCTCAGCTTTTTGATATTGTTAATTTATTTCAAAGCCCACTTGTGATATAAAGATGTGTACAGCCATCTTTAAATTCTTAGCAATTCACTAACAAAACATGCTATTATTGTTAGCAGTGTGTAAGACCAATTATTTGCACGGTAGGGATAGGTGAGGACAGCTCAAAAATATAATTATTTCTTTGGTAAAGGCTATATTTTGGTGGAAACATGGGCTGCGATAACTTTAAAAAGCCAAAGACATCTACATAAGATTTAGAAGACAGGTTTATGGTGTGATATTTTTCATAGCACCCCAGTGATCAGGCTCCAAAGTACTGAGATGTTAAGGAGTACCTCCCTGTGGCACCATGGATTATTTCCCTTTCATTTCAGTCAGGGGCTTGTTTTCTTTTTAAAAGAAAAGTACAGTAGCTTTATCTGACAATAAAAAGGGATAGTTCCTGTGAATGACTAAGATTCTTTTTATACAAGTTTCCAAGCCTGGATTTCAGTTGGCAATATGAATTCTGGATATTTGTAGTAATAATACATAATGCATAAAGATATGAAAATATATGAAAACTTTTATTTGTACCTATAATTCAACAACAGACTGACAGGCTGTCTCATATTGCAGAAGAAGAAATTATCCCGAAAACAGCATTCAGGAAATATAATACACTGATGAGAGTTATGCCCTTTATTCTTGTTTCATCTCTGTCCTGGGCTTTGTGATGGAAGGCAAATTAATATAGAAAAGTAACCAAATTAGACCCCTACCAAAAACAGAAGGGTGCAGGGTGTACAATGTCTGGAGGGCTGCAAGGTCCCAATGTCTGATTAGACCAGGGGTGTCCATACTTTTCTAATGCGAGGTCTCCTTTTAGTGATGTTGTCCCATTAAAATCTAAATTCATAAAAGCATTGTTAATATTCTGTTCCATGGACAATTTTACTTAAATATTGATTCATGGAAAAAAAATTATATTCCTTTATTTAACAAACAACTATTTCTTATGTAACCTTAGCATAATAAATATCTGAATGAAAAGCATGAAACAGGAGGGGGATTTAGACAATCTGTTTGTAGACAGTGTCTTGTGATCTACTGAGCCCCAGCTCAACTAAATAACCTTTTGGACACACCTGGATTAGACTGTTGTTATTGCCCACTAGTAGTGATGGGCGAATTTGCGGCGTTTTGCTTCGCCGAAAAATTTGCGAAATTCGCGAAACGGCGAAAAAAAAATCTCGTTTTTGACGCCGGCGCCCGTTTTTGCGAATTTTTCCGCGAATGTTCGCGGGCGTTTCACGAATAAATTCGCCCATCACTACCCACTAGAACAAGCAAGAGAGCTGCCTCCACTCAGTCTGGGGCTGGGGGTTTGTACTGAAAGTACAGTACATAAACTCAAAAACATGTATTTTTAGTACTGAATGTACAAAAATGGGAAATGCATTTATCATGCTTTTGATCACATTTCACCTATTTATAAATAATCCCACTAGGAGAAAATGATTTTCCCCATGACATTCTGAGAACATTATTTTTTTTTACATTATTTGCAGAGTTCCTATTTTTTACACCAGCATCCTTATGTTTTTTCTTTTTTGTAAAATTCTTTATTTAGTTTTCTAGCCAATTTTGGAAACAGGGGGTACAGAAAGAAACCAGGAGGGATAAATAAAAACCTTTTGCTAGCACTATGCAGATATTGTACATACATTTGCATACACCAGAAAGGGTGGGGGGGAGGGGGTCACAGCTTAGTCATATGAAGGCCTGAGAAGGGTATTTTGTAAGATATCCTCTACGAGTTAAAGAGTAATGGTGGCCATACATGCATCTTGAGATGGGGGATTTTGGGCTGATCCAAACATGGACCCTAGGACCCAATTATCTGATCACAACAACCAGTATATATGTGGTATGGGATTTTTAAACCTGACAATTAGATTTTTGACCAGATATTTATCAGGGGAACCCAAAGGACCCCATACAATACCCAATAAGCTGCTGACTTGGTCTGTTTAGGTGCCTTGGTAATGAGTATTTAACAATTCTAATTGTACGTTTTAATGTAATTGGTCCATGTGTTCCAGAATTAATTGAATTACCCTTGTTTGAGTGCTTTGATTTTTTCATGTCTCAATCTTTTTTATGGCAATTAACCAATTATTAAATGGTGGCTGGGTTGTTCTACTTTTTAAGGGACCAAAACTTCTGCTGCATGGATCATATGTAGAGTGCGGCAGTTAATGATAACTTTTGTGGACATATAATAGTGGAGTGCCACCATATATTGCTTTAAATAGGACTTTTCAAAATGTTTGGATACCGCTGTACTCACAACAGACATGTTTTATGGAGTCTTCTACTCGTAGGCAATGCAAACATTTTTCAGAAACATTATAGAACATTTTACTTAATTTCAGGGGTGTATAATTCCATTGTGTAATACATTTGTAATTCACCTTGTGTTCTCGAAGTTATAGACACATATATGTTTTTCCATCCCATTGAAGTTGAAAAAAACTTTGAAATTCGAATATCGAAATTTATCATGTACTGTCTCTTTAAAACATCAACTTTGACCATTTACCATTTAAAAGCTGCTGAAGTGCTGTTTTAGCCTATGGGGGACCTCCTAGAACCTGTATGGAGGCAATTGGGGGAGTCTGGGAGGTCAAAAAAACTTTCAATCAAAATAGATCGAAGTAGCTCTACTTCAAATCATAAGATTCGAAGTAGACCCACTTCGACCCCAAAAACCTTTGACCACCATTCGATTGGTCTTTTTGAATTTGTACTGTCACTTTAAAACTTCGACCATTCCCCATGGCTAAAACAGCTGCCGAAGTGCTGTTTTAGCCTATGGGGGACCTCCTAGAACCTGCATGGAGGCAATTGGGGGAGTTTGGGAGATCGAAAGTCGAAGTTAGAAGTAGGCCCACTTCGACCACCATTCAGTTGGTCTTTTTGAATTCGAAGTTCGAAGTTTTTTTAACTTCGAACTTCGACCTTTGATAAATATGCCCCCAAGTATCTCATTGGTGTTTTTGCCAGGTTTCTTGAAATTTTCTAAAGATATGATTTTACCATCATGCACAAGGTCAGATAACGTGTTGAGTCAGTATCAATAACCATTTCACAGGTTTATTTGTTGAAAAATAAATATCCCCAGCTAGATATTGTTGCTGTTTTGTCTCTATTAACTAGCTTAGAGCCAAAAATTTAAATTCTTATCTGGGTGAAAAAGAAGATATTTTCCAGCACATGTAACAGTGGAAAGCTTTTTGCACCTTTGGTGCTTTCACTTAAACAATCCTTCAATTTTACTTGGAGAAATGGAGGCTTGGTATGCGGTTTTTGTGATAATAAACATTTTTACAAATCAGTAATACATACAGTAAATCAAAAAATGTTCTAGGTGTAAATTGATGTAAAATTTGAACTTCCAGTGCAATTAATAAAGCTTGTGCTTAGTGCTGGCCTTTGTATGGGCACAAGTGATCTGACACCACCTACTTAGCATGAGAAATATTAAGTAGTTAAATACCTAAACTACTACTTGTGAGACAGACCTTATAGTGAGCTTCAATGATATCCAGTGAACAGTAACTGCTAGAGGTGTAATAAAGCGGGCCAGTCACTCTCATGTTCTTCACTCAAAAAAACAGTCTAACAATACTAACTTCTGGTATAATATAATCAGTGATTTTTTTTTTGACACAAGTAGCAGATTTTCATTTTTTCTTTTTTCTCTAAAAAAATCTCAGTCGAGATATGTATTCTTACTAACACTCTCCTGTTTTTCAGGATGTCATGCTGAACATTGTCTGAATTTTAAAATGAATGGCTTTACGTAAAAATGTATATAAACAAAAACATTCAGACCAAAGGAGTATTTGAGTGTAGGAAAGTTGTTCAGTTGAGCATTGTCTTCCATGAAAAAGGTTCTAATTTAATTCTGAAACATGGGGCACATTGCTTTGTAGAGAAGAAGCAATGAGGGATTGAAATTATTCTTGCAGAGATGTTCAGAATGTATTTAAGAGTCATATTTTTTATGCTTAGAAAGCTTATGGGGAAGGTCCCCATAGGCTAACATTGATGCTCGGTAGGTTTTAGATGGCGAAGTAGGTAGTCGAAGTTTTTATTAAAGAGAGAGTACTTCGACTATCGAATAGTCGAACGATTTATAGTTCAAATTATTCGATTCGAAGGTCGAAGTAGCCAATTTGATGGTCGAAGTAGCCAAAAAGAACCTTCGAAATTAAAAGTTTTTTTCATTCGAATCCTTCACTTGAGCTTAGTAAATGTGCCCCTAATTGTTCAGTGCTAGGACCATGCGGTGGGGCCATGGGAGGGGCGCTGGGGCCGTGCAGCCTCGGGGTGCTGTGTTATCAAATTCCGGCCCTGTAGGCAGAAGCTCAGATAACAGAGGCAACACTGAGGGACAGATTTATTATCATGTAAATTTGGAGTTGTGTAAAACTCGTTTAAATTTGTATTTATGAATAAGGTTGAATTGGTTGAATATGATCGAAAAGGTTTTATTTGAATTGCTTTGAACCAAATTAGAGTCAAGTTTTTTGCCGCACAGCTTGGAGAGTGTATTAGAGTTTCTGGTTGCCCTGCTTTCTGTTCTGCCTTTTTTTACACATGGGAAGTCTTAGTTCTTAGTTCATGCTCTCACTGTATAAACATACAGGCTGAATTGTTGGAATGGGACTTTGTGCCCAATATTAGTATAATTCTGTTATGGTGTAACTGCAAGAAAGTCATCAAAATTATTTGCTTGGTCCGGAACTATCACCAACTGGAAACACTAAGTTTAAAAGTATATTAAAAAAAAGTATAGTACATTTTACACCAAGCTTGTCATTTTGGTTTAAATTCATTTAAAAGCTCTGGGAGTGCTATAAAAGTATGAACACAACAGTTCTACTGGATGTATATTTTACTTGATAAAATTCTATATAAAAACTGGCACAGGGAGTTGTATTTCTATGCCAATTTTTTTTTAGCAGACTTAAATATGTGCACATAAACTGGATAAAGAAGTCCTCTACATGATTTGAGATGGAGATATTAGAGATATGTCATTGTGTTTAGTAGTATCAGGCACTCACAAAATCAAGTTCCATTATTGTCCCAAATAGAGACTCTGTCCTCCGGCTGCTGGCAACAGCCTTGCTGTACAGTTTATTATCCTGCTATAAATTGCACCGAAACAGTGCAATAAACACAGCTCTCTTTATTGTTACCACCCTCATGCAGAAGTGATAAAAAAGTAGAAAATAATGTCACTTTACGACACCCACATTTATTCTGAGATATAGTTCTATTCCCTCTGTATCAGAATGATCTCTTTCATTTTAGAAAATAAAGCAGTTACTACTGTAGAGGGAATGATAACAAAAAATTCCATTAAGCATTAAACTCGCTCACGGTCTCTTGTAATTATTTTCATGTGTAAGAGAGAGAAGGATTTACCATAGCTATACCTGGTTCAAAGTGCATCTAAGTGTTCTACAAATAGTTTTTTTTTTTTTCAAGTTTTAAATGAAAGCAAAGATCTGCCTGATTACTATGCACCAGTGCAACTTAGCAGCTCATGTCTTCACTATATAAGTCCAAGAGAGCATTGGGACCTGCATGGTCCCGTATACAAGGTATGAATGATTTAACAGTTTCTCAAAACGTATTTATTCATTAGATTTAATTGATGCAGCTCTGACATGTCTGTACCGAGATTGTTAATCATTTATATCAGTCCCTGTCCAAATGGAGCTTATAGTCTAAGTTCCCTATTACATTGGCACATTCAGAGGGTCAGTTTCATCAGGAGTCAGTTAACCTGTCTGTATGTTTTTAGAGAACAGGAGGAAACCCGAGTAGCAGGAGGACATAGGGAGGATATACAAAGAACATGAGATGTGTGACCTAGACTCAAGATGATAGGTTATGAAATAAAGTACTTGGGGATGATTTAAGAACATTGATGAAAAATCACAGTTGTCAATAGCAACCTCTCAACATCTAAACAGTCTACAACCAGTTAAAATATGTAATTTATCGCCTGTTTGGTTGCATATGAACCAATGAATCAGAGCTAACGCCTATAGTAAGTGAGCCCTTTGGTCTTTTGAAAAGCACCAGTTATAAGTGAACTGGTTAACTGACAGACAAATACTACAAGATTAATTTCTATTAAATAATGAAGTTAAACATAAGATCAGTGCAACAAGCAATATACTTTAATATTTAGGGGCCGATTCACAAAATTCGAGTGATGGATTCGAAGTAAAAAAACTTCAAATTTCGAAGTATGTTTTGGGCTACTTCGACCATCGAATGGGCTACTTCGACCTTCGACCACGACTACGACTTCGAATGGAAGGATTCGAACTAAAAATCGTTCGACTATTCGACCGTTCGATAGTCGAAGTACTGTCTCTTTAAAAAAAACTTCGACCCCCTAGTTCGGCAGCTAAAAGCTACCGAAGTCAATGTTAGCCTATGGGGAAGATCCCCATAGGCTTTCCTAAGTTTTTTTGATCGAAGGATATTCCTTCGATCGTTGGATTAAAATCCTTCGAATCGTTCGATTCGAAGGATTTAATCGTTTGATGGAAGGAATAATCCTTCGATCGTATGATCCCAGTATTTGCGCTAAATCCTTCGACTTCGATATTCGAAGTCGAAGGATTTCAATTCCTAGTCGAATATCGAGGGTTAATTAACCCTCGATATTCGACCCTTAGTGAATCAGCCCCTTAAACTCCCACATCTACGCCTTTGGATTTTCTGAATTTGGATTACAGAGACTGCAAATAAAATGAAGTACTGCCATACTTACTGGCTGTTTACCTCTCTGTTTTCTAGAGATCGCCAGAAGATCACCTCAAGGTCTGTACAATCTTTTAATGAGGTCCCAATTGGCTGTATCAGTCCACTTTTCATAGTAAGTTTGGAACTTGCTTTAGGTATTGTGTATATGAAATGCGAAGAACTAGCTGTAGGAAAAACAGCATCTATATGTCACCAATACTCTGAGCTTTTTGACTCAAGCAGGCAGGATTCATTTGGACAGCATATGTGTTTTCTGCCATTCTGTCCTAAAGCAATTGTATCAGTTTGAACCTTTAATTTTTTATGTGCTGCGTATTTACAGGTTTAACACCTTGCAGTCAAACAAAGAAAAAGAGACACTGGGCAGACTGATCTTCTAAGAAGAAATGTGAGGCAAGTTTAGAATTGACTGAAAACATATGCATGCAAAGTAGTAGGACTCAGGACAAAAGCTTGGAACATGGGGTAGAATTGTAAAAAAAAATGGAATCATGCAATCCAGAAGGAATCTCATAAAAAAATTTTTTTTTCACTATTTAGCATTACTTTCCTAAGTTTGTTCCATGTTAAAGGAAAACGAAATACCCACAAACAATGTAGGTCTTTATAAAAAGATATTGCATAAAACAGCTCATGTGTAAAACCCTGCTTCATGTAAATAAACCATTTTCATAATAATATACTTTTTTAGTAGTGTGTGCTATTGGGTAATCATAAATAGAAAATTGCCATTTTAAGAATTAAGGGCTGCCCCCCTGGGATCCTACGATTCACGGTGCACACAAACAAACCATACATGTTAGGTCACATGAGCCAATTAACGGACAAAAGTTCTGTCTTTTGCTTCCACACTTATTCCTGTTACAGTTAGAGCTGAAGTATTTCTGGGCTGGAAATCTCAAGAGGCAGCACAGGAAATAAGTTAAAATGGAGGCACAAGGGAAAAGATGTAAAAGGGCAATATTTACTTAAATATATATTATATATACCAGTTTGGTAAGATTCTTTAATATGCCACATAATATGATGTAAACTATCATCTTGGATCATCGTGAAAAGGACATCTGCAGAGAAGCAAATTCGTGAAACAGGCTTGAGGCTGCTGAGAGTTCCAATCCGGCTGTGCCCTTGAGAAATTCCGGAACTGTGTATCTGGTGAGATTATATCAACTTCCTTTTGGGGGGGCCTGTGCAGCTGGCAAGGAGGAGGGAGTGGGGGACCCCTCAATATACCCCTTTTTATAATCTGCTCTCTAAATTTAGCCATTTACCGGCCGGCCTGTTTGCTATATCTAATTAAATACTGTGCACACTCCACTGCTTCAAAATCCCAGCTCCAACTTCTGGGAAATAACTTTTCTGTCTTGTTGAACTACAACTCACAACCATCCTTTTTTTTAAATTAGAAGCATATACCAACACCAAGGAACAGTCAACGGATTTTTCTCCACAGGAAACGTGATTGCCCACCTGGATTGTATTTATTACTGATTTTAGAATTATTTATTCATAATTTATTCACTGTGTTTTCTGGCCGGCCAGTGTTTTTGTGATTGTATAATAAATTGTACTTTTAATATATTGGTTTTGCACTCCATCTATTTATTTTTCGTTACAACATGAACAAAATTTTTTCCTGGGAAAATACAGAAGCAGTATATATAGAACCTTACTCATATTGTCGGTAAATTCCATGTTCCTACTGTTCGTATGAGGGCAACTTTTGTTTGTCCTTACAAATATGCAAGCTTGAAACAATTCTGAACAGTGGGATTTATAAGCTTGATTATAAAAACTGTCAAGATGATTGTGCAAAACTTATTATGCACTTTTAAAAAGCAGTGAAATATTTGAAATTACAGTAGAGATATGGACTGCGTAAGACGCACTTTCAACCATTAAAGAGGAAAAATTCCTAGATAAGAAATTTCATTTTTAATTCACTGTTTTATTAAAATGTTTCATGTTGAATGGCTAAGCATGGCATGCAGAAATAGTAGCCTTTAGTAGCCAGTGTTGAAAAAAATGTTCTTCAACATTCTGCATTTTGAAACTGTTGTTGTAAGAACGGGGAAGATACGTGCACACACACATTCATTCAACATTAACATGCAAGGCTTTTGGCTGCCTTGCACACAATGTTTACCGGTTCAGCTATAGCAGAGATAAATAAAATAAAAATGCTACAAGAAGGCTCTGTATTTCAAAAAGCTTAACAATGTTTTCTGGTTTCCAATTGAACTGTTGCACTGAAATGCAAAGAATCCCATTTGCACAGATTCCCTCGGCACAGAGCAGTGAAGAAAGTCATAATGAAACAGTTATGTACACTTAATTAGACTGACAATCCAAAGTACAATGTAATTACTGGAAAACAGACAAGAAACATCAGTTATTCAGGTGAGGTTGTTGCCATGTTGGTTTTTTTTTCTTTAATATGAATCATACTTGGGGACAAGATGTTTTTCAATGTTCTAGACTTCCGATGGACAAACTGGCAGCCTTTTCCTAATATTAGATCTAAAGTAGGATCAGTTTTTAATATAGTTAAAGTTATGCATTTCAACCAGATGAAATAAACCTCCACATTCCACCACATGCTCCTTCAACCACCAATGTCAGACTTAGGGTTGGACTGGGCCAACAGGACAACGGGAAAAAAACCTGGTCCTCCGTGGCCATCCGACCCAGACTTGCTACCTGCCTGAGATGAAACCTGCCAGTCTCCTGACCTTCCACCCCAAGCCCTAGGAGGCCCTGATTTGGAAGTACGATGGGCCCCGAACTCTCTCTGACACTGGTCGTACTGTTGATGTAATACTTTACATTAAAAGTGATTCCGGCACCACTGCTGTAATTGCTTTGTTTGCATAGTCACATGTTTTTTGATGTGTAATTACCATGCAGTGTGTAGCACTTGGAAGCTCAGCCATGTGGCACTTCACAAAGAAAATGGACAATGAGAGGGCATATAACTTCTCCTACAGGTAATTGCTGCTGCTGATATTGAAGCTGAGATTCTATCATACTGTACATTGGTCTTATGGTCCTACCAGAGGTATAACAAGATTTAACTCTCCAGCAATCGTATGCCCTTCACCACCATAATTAGCATCCTCTTGTCATCTCTCATTTGTAATATACAGAAGATTAGTTACCAGCCATGTTTATTATGTACAATTGGTCTTTAAAATCTTTTAATGATATCTGGCACTGTATGAAGGAGCTGGATCCATTTATCTGAATAACTTTGTATGCACAGGGAGGTAGATAAACTATTAATGATACAATTGTTGGATGGTTCCAATAATAAGGACAACCTGGAGAAAACTACAAAGGGGCTTCATTCTTCAGTGTAGGCACTCAAACATCAAAGTTCTCTAGAAAGAAAGATGCCTGCTAGTGCTACAGATGAAGCCACTTGGATTTGTGAGATAAATGCGTCATGACTCAGGGTTAATTGAAGAAACTGCGTTATCTAAAGTCATCTTAACTCATTTAATGCATTTAACCTTTCCATTAGCATACCAAAGCACCATTGTGAACAATGGTGAATGCTTTAATTAGATGGGATGTTGTGACGCAGTTTTCTGTGTTAAATGAGATAAATGGGATATCTGTGTTTAGTTATTCTGTGTCAAACAGACAAACCAAAGTGGCTGCATCTGTATGTTAGTCAGCTTGTCCTTCTGCAGCATATAAAAATTACAATGTGCAATTTTTGCTTGCCAGTATTAGACAGATTGAAATGTAAACAGAGCAGGTAGGAGACTCTTGCATCGATTAGGTTGATGAGGAGAAGGTGGCTGGACTACAGCTCACATCATAATATAATAATATGTTTGATAATGGTGGTAGTAGTTTTGTAATATCTGGGTGAAGCAATAATTCACCCATGCTGATATTGTCAATACATTCCATGTTCTTGCTGTTTGTATGAGAGCAACTTTTATTTGTCCTTAGGTAAATATATACTAGCTTGAAACAATTCTGAACAATGAGATACAGTGTATACACAAGTTATGGTAAAAACCTGCTGTGGGATTTATAAGGTTGATGAAAAAAACTGTCAAGATGGTGCAAAACTTAATAGGCAATTTTAGAAAGCAGTGAAATATTTTAAATCACAGTAGAGATATGGACTGCATATCAGTTGTATTAATGAATTAATATCAATATATTTCCCAGGCCGTTACAATTCGTCAGTCATTTAGGATTATGCTTTCACACGGCATAACCAACATCTGCCACCACTTCATGGTCAGCCAGCCAGTCACAGACTAGGACTGACTCAGAATCGGTAGGTTAATTGAATATGGATGAGCTAAGTTGGCCGGCAGGTATTACAGAACGCAGGTGCATCTGTCAAAGTAAGTGAACAGCAGTTTGACATATTTGTGTGCAGACATGGACATCTCTAAAAGCCTGACACAATGGGACCTGAGGCAAGGACTTGTTCACCACTGCCGTGGAAATATAGCTGGGTAATTATTATACAAGTGTCTGGCAATAAATTCTGACATGTCTGCCATTCCAAGGCCATTTATGAAATGCTTCATTATTTACTTCACAGCTTATGCCCTAAGTGTATATATGTATCAAAGCAACACATGCACAAATGGATATAGGGAGGTTAAAGTATTTAATGCTATAATATCACACATTTGAATAAACTCATAATGCACCTATTCTATTCTAGCTATTTTAAAGAATCAGTCCAGCCTGGCAGCACAGATGCAGCTTACATTATGATACAATATCCCTCATGATGTTAACGTTCCATTTACTGGGTCTTTAAGCTTATTCTGTATTTAAAAAGGACCTTAATGCATGTTTACAAATGAAAGCTATACATGACATATTCTACATTAGGCCAGGTTGAAGAATTTAGTTCAAGAATAGTGATGGGCGAATGAATTCGGCAGATACAAATGTGTGGCAAAAAATCGGCAGCATCAAAAAAAATTAAATGCCCGTCAAAATTGTCGCACGCATAAAATTATTCAGACGTCCATTGACTTTAATGCATTTTGACCAAATAGTCAATGCTTTCGTGATTTTTTTGCCATTTCGCTGTATATTTGAGAATTTTTTGGCAAAGCGAAACTGCACAGATTCGCCCACCAGTATTTAAGAGTTCTCCACAGAGCCAGATGCAATTCGGTGATGAAAAACTACTCACTGTTTATCACCTAAAGGGCCAGATTCACTTTGATGAAAAAAGCTTACCTCCTAATTTAATTCTGGATTGTTCCATAGATGCAATTTAATAAAACGTATCTCACTGTTTATCACATGAAAACTCTATTGACGTCTATAAAAAAACTGGATCTGAATTAAGAGAAAAGGTTTTTCTCCTCATAAGTTTTCATATAATAAATGATAACATAGTGTTTTCTCATGGGAATCTGACCTATAATGTGAAGCAGATGAACCTTCATCAAAGGCTAGATAGGCAGAGATAACATATTTTGTCAGACAGTCACACACATATCAAATTAACCTGCAATGCTGTGTATAATTATCTAAGAATATAGAATAAGAAATGTATTTTAAAATTTCTTGTGTTTGAAATACATGATATACTTGTTTGGGTCGACTATTTTCATTTCTTCTGGTTAAAAAATAGCAAACATTTGAAAAAATGCTATAAAATGTATTTACTTCTGGGATCAGGACATAAATTCAGAGTGTGAGGGTAGGGTGAGAGAGAAGTAATTCCATTTGTTGCAGGTCGCTGAAAAGCAATAGGAACCTGCTCTTAATCCTACACATGGGATCTGGTGCATCAGGTAAAAGTTCTCAAACTACTTAACATATATATCTAGTATAACTGGGATTGCTGAGTAATCATTGAAGACATTTCACTACTCATCCGAGCAGCTTCTTCAGTTCAACTGACTGGTGTGGGAAGTTCTCGGCATATAAACTCTTCCACTAATCCAATCATGGTCTTTGAAGTTGATGGACACATCGTACATTTAAACGATCATTTCGAGATAATCGTGGTCTCACGATAACTTTTGGATCTTTTCAAAATCTTTACATGTATGGCCAGCTTAACAGTGCTGAACTAATTGCAATCTCAGACTGCCTATAAATTAGAAAAATTTTGATTAAAGTGCTGGTGCTGAATAATTAAGTAATAAAAAAGTGAATTCATTAATAAAAGGAATTTTAAATCTGCAAAACCGTCAAAGTCGGAAAAGGAAAATAGCGAACAGGTAGAGAAGTCCCAAAAACTGCTAAATGATTTTTTCTAAGCCCTGGGACCCCCTGGGAGAAAGTAGTACACTGGGGACTGTGGTCACAGGGTTACCTTCCTATCTGTAGTTAAAAAACTAAGCTTCCCTATAAGACCACAAATCCTTCAGTGCCAAAGAGTTTAAAGAGAATAAAGAGTTTAAATGCGGTTTTGGAAGGCTCACATAGATCGATTGTAGTATGATTCAAAAGGTTGTTTAAAATCAGGATTAATTATAAAAGCAATTATAAAAGGAAGGCTCTGCCGATGCGTTTCGCTTAAAAAAGCTTTCTCAAGGCAAATGGAGTGCCCTTCTGTCAGCGTGGTAGTTAAACACTTCTAACTTTTTAAGCATCCATTTTTTAATTGATATAAACTTGGGGATTTTTAGGCAGTCTGAGACTGCATTTAGGCTGGAACTAATAATTTCGATCATTATTGGTTAAAACCTTATTGATTAACTGATTGATCTCCTTATGGTACCTAATTCATTTAAATCGTTTTACATAGTAGAACCTAATTATGGCCTACTAACGCACTGGCACTTTATTACCTCATTTTAGTAAATAATTGTTGAAATACAGTATTAAAAGACTAAATAATTGAGTGTTTTATTGTACAGTGTAATTATTGGTATACAACATTTGGGGAATCAGAGATTGCATAGATCAGATATTGCTGGAGAGTGTGGGGGTTTTACTATCTTTTTTCTTTCTAACAAACTGACACCAGTATTTAATACCTCCCCCTCTCTGTGAAGTGAATTCTATATAAATAGATAAAGACTGCCTTTTTATATTTTTTCTAGGATTACCAAGGTTTCATGCAACTCCTTGAAACAGGTGTTACTTGTAAGAGTTGCATGAATGTATGTGTGAAGTATTCTGAATTGTGAGATTTTGAACACATTTGTGGGAGTTTTAGGGACATGTTTTATGAGTTATAACAGTGTTGCTAATAAGGTGATATTGCCCATTAAGCTGCAAGTCTGAGTTTACTCTGCAGTAGTAGCACAGCAGAAAGTATTCCTTGAAAATACAGTTGTATAGAAAACAATGAGAATGTAAGTAGAGACCTCGATTCTGGGATGGCAGTGGATGTGATTTACTTAGACTTTGCTAAAGCATTTGATACAGTGCCACACAAAAGGTTACTGGTTAAATTAAGGGATGTTGGTCTGGAACATAGTATTTGTACCTGGATAGAGAACTGGCTAAAAGATAGACTACAAAGAGTGGTGGTAAATGGAACATTTTCTAATTGGACCAGTGTTGTTAGTGGAGTACCGCAGGGCTCTGTACTAGGTCCCTTGCTTTTCAACTTGTTTATTAATGACCTGGAGGTGGGCATTGAAAGAACTGTTTCTATTTTTGCAGATGATACTAAATTGTGCAGAACTATAGGTTCCATGCAGGATGCTGCCACTTTGCAGAGTGATTTGTCTAAACTGGAAAACTGGGCAGCAAACTGGAAAATGAGGTTCAATGTTGATAAATGCAAGGTTATGCACTTTGGCAAAAATAATATAAATGCAAGTTATACTAAATGGCAGTGTGTTGGGAGTTTCCTTAAATGAGAAGGATCTAGGGGTCTTTGTATGTAACACGTTGTCTAATTCTGGGCAGTGTCATTCTGTGGCTACTAAAGCAAATAAAGTTCTGTCTTGCATAAAAAAGGGCATTAACTCAAGGGATGAAAACATAATTATGCCTCTTTATAGGTCCCTGGTAAGGCCTCATCTGGAGTATGCAGTTCAGTTTTGGAATCCAGTCCTTAAGAGTAATATAAATGAGCTGGAGAGAGTGCAGAGACTAAGTGCAACTAAATTGGTTATGAGGGTAGACTGTCAAGGTTGGGGTTGTTTTCTCTGGAAAAAAGGCGCTTGCGAGGGGACATGATTACACTTTACAAGTACATTAGAGGACATTATAGACAAATGGCAGGGGACCTTTTTACCCATAAAGTGGATCACCGTACCAGAGGCCACCCCTTTAGACTAGAAGAAAAGAACTTTCATTTGAAGCAACGTAGGGGGTTCTTCACAGTCAGGACAGTGAGGTTGTGGAATGCACTGCCGGGTGATGTTGTGATGGCTGATTCAGTTAATGCCTTTAAGAATGGCTTGGATGATTTTTTGGACAGACATAATATCAAAGGCTATTGTGATACTAAACTCTATAGTTAGTATAGGTATGGGTATATAGAATTTAATTAAAAGTAGGGATCGGTGTATGTATGGATGCTGGGATTTCATTTGGAGGGGTTGAACTTGATGGACTTTTTTCAACCCAATTTAACTATGTAACTATGTAATGTATAAGTAAGTGCTGAACTTGCTCTAACAAATTTTATTAGAGTGTGCATAATAAATTTATATTATATATAACTTGTGTGTGTGTGCATTATATCAAAGATGTTTGTAGTTTGGGAAGCAGATAAGAATATACACAATGCTGCCGGTACAGTGTTTTTAACTTCATTTGCCTTAAATTACATGGCAATGGCAATTTTTCCTTTTGGGGCATTTCCTGTGGGGGATTATTAGTTAATCTAGTTTTTTTCATAACGATTTAAGGCTCATGCCTCAACGTTTTGACGCCACAGAGAGATGTCTTCCTCAGGATAAACATCTGAAGAAAACATCCCTCTGTGGCATCAAAACATTGACTAATAACTGTGAAATACCATTTTGATATATAAAATCCACAGTGTATCAGTAGATTTTCTTGTTTTTGCAATTTTATAATATAGATAAATATATCTGAAACATATTTCATTACACATTGAAAAATCCAAGTGTTTTGGAAGCTCTATATCTCCCAAATACACAATACTAAATATAAATAATTTTATATTTCTTAATATAGTTTTATATTGTTTTATAAGGGTTTATAATATATATATATATATAGATCAAAAAACCTCAGCAGTACAAGGATTCGATCTCTTATCCAACTCTAAAAAGTTGTACAGAGCTTGTATAGAATGCTATTATATAATATGTTGCTGTATATGGTTGCTTACCTTGATTTGAGCTATTTCAGTAGGCAAAACAAAGGTAGGAAAGGCATTCCTATTTATAACAGATCTCTTTAAAAGTCCATTTTAGAGATTAGTAGTGTGTCCTTTTCTACCCAGAACACCTTCATAACATACCTTCAATGTTGATTGTTAGCTCATGCAAACTGATTTCACAAGATCTCAATTTACTCATAAGTGATTTTCAGTTTAGAGTGGAATTATCCGAGCATTCAATATGAATGCATGGCAGTCACTTTAACTGCTTGGCAAGTGCTTGGGATCTTTTCTATTCACTTTCCATAGACATTACTAATGTACCTTCTTAGCATTTAGCCTGGACTGTTTTTTTTTAATTGTCGTGTTTTCTTTCAACAGCTGCAACTAAACAAAAACAACTTGTGCGCCACTATCACAACTTATCAACTCAAATATAAATTGTTTCCCCTTCTTTAAAAGAAAAACAAAAACCCTAAAAGTAGTATAGTAGTACAGGTATAGTTATCCAGAAAGCTCCAAATTACGGAAAGGCCATCTCCCATAGACTCCATTTTCTTTGTAGTAATAAAACAGTAGCTTGTACTTGATCCAAAATAGATATAATTGATCCTTTTTGGAGGCAAAACCAGCCTATTGGGTTTATTTAATGTTTACATGATTTTATAGTAGATAGTGAAGGGCGAATAAATTTGCCAGGCATGGATTCACAGGCGAATTTTCGATGTATCAAAAATATTTGGACACACATTGACTTTAATGCATTTGGACAAAATAGTCGCTAGTATACAAACTGTCGCTAGCATCAAAACTTGCTGCGCGTCAAAATTATTTTGACGTCCATTGATTTTGCAAATTTTCACCATTTCACAAATTTTTTCTTTGGGACACCCTCGCCCATCACTAAGGGGGTTATTTATCTCAATATCGGCTGCTACAAACTCCGATCTAACCCACTCGGTTTTTAACACTTATTTATTATTACATTTTCCCGAAAATTACCTTTGCGGGAAAAGCTCCGATTTTTTCGTGAATTTTCGCCGAAAACTCAGAATTTTTCAGAGTTTTCACTCGAAAGCTCCAATACATAGTGAAATTGCCCGAAACCCCAGACACAACCAA
This sequence comes from Xenopus laevis, assembly GCF_017654675.1. Taxonomy (NCBI): domain Eukaryota; kingdom Metazoa; phylum Chordata; class Amphibia; order Anura; family Pipidae; genus Xenopus; species Xenopus laevis. Next base: position 44,414,821 of record NC_054378.1, read on the forward strand.
AAATCAATGGGAGTTTTATGCAACCTCGACAGGTTTGAGATGCCTGTGAATTTGTGGGTTTTTTTAAGACTATTATAACACAAAAAATCAGACATTTTTCTGATTTCGGGGAATTTCAGGTATTCGGAGCTTAGTAAATAACCCCCCTAATAGTAGACTTAAGGTATGATGATCCAAATTATGGAAACATCCATTATCCGGAAAACCCCAGGTCCGGAGCATTCTGGATAACAGGTCCCATACCTGTATTTTTATTTTACATTAAATCTTATCAATTAATTCAGAAGTTATACATTATATTTATACATTTTACAGTTATACATTTACAACAATAATGGTCTTGAAAAAGAAGCCCAGTAGACAATGTTGTCATGTTAGTTCGGGGTGGCAGTTTAAATTGTAAATATCTGTGCTTTAAGGCAATCATTTTGGTGCTAGACACTGTGAAAGAGTTAACATTACACCCTTTTTATGCATGCTTCGTTTTTTTTTAAAAAAGATATACACGGAGACATAACATTAACTAACCTTCTCAAACTGCTTAAAAAAACTAGGCATCAATGTCTTGAATTAGTCATTTCTGTGGTAACACTTTTAATATGAAAAGTAACATTAGGGCGACACGCTTATTAAACATAGAAATTGCTCCCAGCCCTCCCACTAAACCTACAGAGAAACAATCAAAGGACATTATACACATTGGCATCACATATTGCAAGCACTGTTTCAAGTGCCAACACATATTAATATATCTGCAATCATTTCAAAACAATACCGTGTTGAGCAGGTTTTCTACACCCAGACAAAATGAAAATGTTCAAGAGCATACATATTAATATGCAATTTATTTATCGCTCTATCAGGCCCGGGTTTGTGAAAAGGCCCAGGCCTAGGGCGGCAGGATTTTAGGGGGCGGCATGTTGTCCAACCACACTCACATTGGTTCAGAAACACTGGGGATGTGCAGGAGATAAAATCGTTTTATAATTTTCCCATGCCCCAATCCCCATTGCTCCAGTCCGGATGATAAAAATTAGTGAGAATAAAAGGGAGGGGACGGGGCGACTAACGTCAGCGAGCCTAGGGGTGCCCACTATGTAAATCTGGCCCTGCACTGTATACTTTTGCCTGAGGAGCAAACACAACTTTTGCAAGTGTTCTGTGGACTGTTGACAACTGCTCCTTCCCCAGAGCCAGAAGGATTCTAGTGGATCACTTTGCAGCAACTGAAACTCAGGACCTGGACAACATAGAAGTGTATTGTGCTGTATAGTATAATAATTCATCTCTATGACTCATGGTCATAGACAATAGTTCCCAAGAGGCTGTAACCCATGATAATATACAATATATTGAAGAATGAGAGAGTGTTAGTTTAATAACATATTGGGACAGATTTACTACAGAGCAAAGTGGCTAATGCTAACAACTTTTCGCCAGAGTTGCCACCCGGCATCGGCAATTTGCTAACAGGTGCAGGCGCCAATTCACTACTGAACAGGGCCGTCGCTAGCAGTCAATTGCACTCTATTGCAAGGCGACTTTTCTCTCTGGCGAACAAACGTTACTTCGCAAATTCACTAAAATACGGATTTTAGTGAACGTTACCTATTTCACTTTGAGTAACCGGTTTTCTCCAGACATTTCATAACCGATGGAACATTCATTTTACAGTGGGCTCATGTGAAGGACAGAGTTTGAAACGACTTCAGCGTGAGAGTTATTGGATTTTAGTGAACGTTACCTATTTCTCCAGAGTTGCCTTCGCCACCTCAGACCAGACAAAGTGCTATAAAGTAGCTAGATCTTCCTCAATCTTCTGTCACTTACATCATATTCTGTGAGGCGAAAATGCATCAAAGTTAAAAAAAAAAACGCTGGCGACTCTTCCTTTTTTGAAGCAGAATTGCCTGCAAAAGTCCTGACAAACTTTTTTTCGCTGGCAAACTTTTTATGGGTAACCGGTTTTCTCCAGAAATTTCATAACCTATGGAACATTCATTTTACAGTGGGCTCATGTGTAGGACAGAGTTCGAAACAAAAACGACTTCAGCGTGAGAGTTACTGGATCTGGCTTTTGCAAACACAAGTCCCAAGGGGCCTAAATGAGGAGGTCAGTCTATCTTGTTATCTATACATGTTACGTTTAACATGTAATATAATGTATCTGTAATCAGGACATATAGTTACATTGCTTCTTTTTACCTTACAGATAACCTTCTTGTATGAATACAGTCAAGGGAAAGGTAATTTATGCTCTTAGCAGGGAAAGTATATTCACAGAAATGTTTTCTAGTAATTTTGCATTTTTTTTTCCAGATGGATTACTTTATGTGTGTTACATTGGACGGTATCCAACTAAATGGATAAAATGATTTGAAAACATGGACATGGACTCACGTATATGGACATTTTCTTTTCTTTAAAAAAAAAAAAATTCAAAAAATTTTTTCTAAAACATTTTTTCTACTTGTGTATAAAATTGACAAAAAGTTGAATTCTATTAATTGTGTTTTTTTCACTGATGGGAGGGCCTTTAGGCTATTTAAGGGCTGCAATTGTTAATTGCCACATCACCTGACGAAAGGGCCAGGCCCGAAACGTTGTGAACCTTTTGTTTAACTTAATAAACACAAAGGGAATCACCACTTTGCAAAGCTATTGTGTGCCAGTACTTTGTTTGAAGGCCATTATATTAACTCTCTTGTCTTTATTAAGGTTCCCTGGACATTTGTAAGAAAAAGTGGTAACTTCAAGCATTTGCACCAACATTTATAATAAAGACCTCCATACAACTTTAAATTACCCGCCATATGCAAATTGACCTAAGAGCAAGATCATTGGCAAATGAAAAGTCACCAGCGAAAAGTCACCAGCGTTCGACGCCCAGGACGAAACGCCGCATATTAGTGAATTGGCAAAGTGTTGTGATGGGTGCGAAAAGGACAAAAGAAAAATTTATTCCTTCAGTTTATTTATTAGTCTATTCTGTGTTGTCCCAGGTCAGGTTTTTATTTAAATAACATTTTTATTTTTTAATACATTTTACTGCTATTGATTGCACTGCCCTAGAATAAAATACAATCTCTGTATATATTTGGGCAAAATCCTCTAATTAACCATGAACTCTGCAACATAACTGAACTGATATAATGACAGTACAGTACACACACACCCAACATATTTTCTTTTCAATCAAATCGAATCAGTTTATGTGCCATTGGCATGTGCTGTTTTCCTTCAGTACAGGTATCGGAAAACCGTTATTCGGAAAGCTCTGAATTATGGAAAGGCTTTGTCCCATAGACTCCATTCTATCCAAATAAACCAAATTTTTAAAAAGATTTTCTTTTTTCTGTAATAATAAAACAGTACATTGTACTTGATCCCAAATAAGATATAATTAATCCTTATTGGAAGCAAAACCAGTCTATTGGGTTTATTTAATGTTTACATGATTTTCTGCATTCTGGATAAGTCCCATACCTGTACCAACAATGTCTTGATTGTTGTTTCTTTAAAGGGGAAGTAAATTCTAAAATAGAATAAGGCTAGAAATGCTGTATTTTGTATAATAAACATAAACACAAACTTACTGCACCACAAGCCTAATAAAACAAATTATTTATGCTTTCAAAGTTGGCCACAGGGGTCACCATCTTGTAACTTTGTTAAACATCTTTGCAAGACCAAGACTGTGCACATGCTCAATGTGGTCTTGGCTGATCATCATAAATTATCAAAACAGCACAAGTCAAATAATATCTGCCAGAAGCCGACAGGACTGATTAATAATCACAATAGGCAGACTGCACCGGGTCCTGTGTTGTCATGTAATCTAATGTGGATTTTATAGTTTTTGCATTGTTTAATACAAACATTCTCCAATTCTGCAGAACCAGTGGCTGCAGCAAAATAATCCTCCAAATAGAATCCCAGTTTATCTGTTTAAATCTGGCTCCATGATCTTTTCCCTGCAGCTGGAGTTGAAAACAGTAAAAAAATAAAATCCCATACAAATCTCTACACAGTAGCCGACTGTTCTACAGGGAAAAAACAAAGCAGCTTGAGTTCTGCACGGCTGGGAAGTACAGCGGGGGCTCCCCCTGCTGTTCATGAGTATGATTGTTTCCTTGCAGAGCAGTTAGGGACCGTCTGACAATTCATATCCACAGCAGTAAATGAAGGGAGAATTTCACTGCATACAGTTTTTTATAAAACCAGTGAACATTTTTAAATTAAAGTATATTGGAGATAGGTCTCTTTTTCATTAAAGAAAGTAAAAATGGGATTTTATTTTTTGCCTTTACATGTCCTTTTTATTGCAAAAGATTTGGTGAAAAAAAAACCTGCACGCAGAAATTCCATAGTCATGACATAGGTTCTACTGTTAAAACTCCTACAAATGTCGTTGGTTATTATACAATATAATTTGTGTTGTGCATTATATTTCCTTAGTCAAATATGACAGCTTCCCCTTTAGCACTGTAATGTGGTGACTTGCAAACAGTATATTTGTATAACAGGAACAAATATATTAAGAGCTTTTTGTAATATATATATATATATATATAGGACCAGCACTTCCCTTTGTGAAAATCTTCAGATTTTATTTAGATACACATATTAGGGTCCAACGTTTCGGCCCTTGTTAGGGCCTTTATCAAGGATCACCCTTGAACTATGTGTTTAAGCAATTGACCGTGCACCCCGAAGACTATTTGAATAGAGTGCTGACAAGATTTTTATATCTCCTTAAAGTTTCTTTAATAATAAAATAAGCCGTTTTGAAACAGTCCCCCGCTGTCCACAGCAAGACCATCGTCACACTATAGGCTCAATGGATTGGTGTTCCTGTATGCACAGATTCTTTCTGGTATTCTGTGGCCGCTACACTTATCAGGTAATATTTCTGCACAGTTTCCATCAGTTTGCTGCTTCTTTAGCACCATACCACTGCCCCTAACCATTGTGTTTTAATTTGCTTTTGTGTCAACTAATCAGTTTTAAATGCTCAATGTCCCTAATGAAATTCTCTCTGTTTTGAATATATATTAGCCTTTTGCTTCAGGATAATCAATCCTGCCTTTTGAGTCCTATGAGTTAGTACTTAGTGAGTTAGTTCTGTATATAGAAAACGCTGCAGGACTAGAACATACACAAAATGAGTAACTGTAAGGCGGGAGGTCTCGTCCAAGTCAAACAGAGGAAAAGGGTTAAATCAGAAGTTCTAAAAACTATAATTTATCTCTATCAATTAGGGTAGTGAGAATATTTTACATTACAGTAGTACTATAATATAAACCTGTTAAGACACACATACTTTCAGCATGTTTTTGCTTGTGGAAGCAAATGCAAATTGTGCTCTAGCTTGAAACAGCCTCAATGCAACAGCATTACCCATGTTGCCTACAGTCAATTTTTCAAAATCGAATCCGATGGTTAAATGGGTGCAACCATTTCCTAAATCTGAATCTTTTGAACCCCTAATTCTTCAGTGTAGGCATCCCAAAATTAGGATTATGCAAAGAAACCATTCCTGCTAAAGCTACGTATATCAGAGAGCTAATTCTTAGTAAACATTTGGAGATATAGGAATCAAATAAAAGAGACTCAAGTGTAAACAGAGCCTCAATTTTCATTGGAGGATCCTCTTGTGTCAAATGAGCCCCTGACTCAACTTATGGTTGAGTGCTGAGAATCTAATTCTATGGTTGCTAGATAACAGCTCCTGTTATTTGGTACCCAGTGGACTAAATGATAAATGTAATAGAAACAAAACCAAGAAAAGTCACATAATCTACATAACACCTAATCACATAATATGCAGAGGCTCCCTGTTTAATACACTCTCAAAACATAATACATCATGTCATGTTTAAAAAACCAAAACCACACTTCTAAAAAATGATTTGGCTGCAGAAATAGACAGCATGAATTAAATCAAAGTGTTTTTAATGGCTTTGTGTTTATTGTCTGTACTTTTGCCCTGAAGAAATCATTAATTTTTTTTATATGCACTGTACCCTTGAAATAATCATTTTCTTATGTTATATGCTGGGACAATTGCTTATGAGCCTGTAGAAAAGGGCTATATTATTTGAAAGCAAAAGTGATAGTGCAGATAGGTTTCAATACTCAACCATCTAGAGATTGTTTGTTTTTTTCTACAGAAGACCCTTTCAAAATGCACCTTTTCAAGTAACATTATTAAAATGTACAGATTGATGACATATTAATAAGACATACTGCTAGCACTGATGGATGTAGTAAATAATAGGTGGATTGTAATATAATGCTGCCTTCATTTCTTCAAAGAAGGAAAACATCATATGAAAAAGTGGCAGTGGTAAATTGTAGAGCACTGGATAGCAGTCCTTAATAAGCATGTAATAATGACTCTTGGGCACAATCTACCTATCTCAGATAACCCTCTTCCATGTCCAAGGGTGTTGCTGAACGTAAAGGCGAGTTGAGAAACTCGCCTCAGGCAGCAGCAGCCCTTGAGTTAACAGGTACAGAAAAAAGGCACTCTTGGTAACCTTAATAGACAAAATTCAGATTTTTAAATCAGTAATTCCAGTAATTGCAATCTCAGCACTAAAGAATCAGGTGCAGGCATCACTTGCATGCTGGACACTGCGGAAAACACAGTGCAATTGGGTCAACAGAATCGCCCCTTTGCTAACAGAGGAAGTCGAAAAAACGCCATCTAAAGCCTCTCCATTTTGCCATGGAGGACCTGCTGGGTTCTTTGTGTCCCCTGGAAGGACCTGCTGGGGAATAAAGAGTTTATTATACAGTATGGTGCCATAATATAGTCATACGTATCTAGAATATCTCCCCTTATTCTAGATGAGGATATATAAAGGTGAAGAATGACCCTCTCTACCAGTGAATTGATACCTTTTTAAATTCATCTACTTATTTATTTGTTTATTTATTTATTCCATTAATGTATCTATATTTCATCAATGTATCTATTCTGATATTCAGGCTGTTGTATCGATGTATCACTATCTGCCAGTATATTTTTGCCATCTCAAAAAGAAACAGGATACTAACAATCTGATATTTCAGTGCAAATGAAATGTATACAAAATGACAGACTGTGATTAAAATCATGCAAAATATAAAATTCTGTAAGTACAGCTCTGCTCTGATTCGTACCACATATAATTAAGGTATTATATATATTATACATGAACATGTTGACCCTTTGTGGAGAGTGCCGATACTGTTGTAATTACATGCACTACTCAGTGTTAGAAAGCTGAAGATTATGGCTGTAGAACATACTGTAATGTCCTTGTAGAGGAGGGTAGCACACCTTGTAGCACTGATCAAACAGCATTTCCTCTACATTTCAATTATTTTATTCTACAGATCCAGAGTCACCTTTTAAAGGGGATCTTCATCCACCAACTGTTTATTTTTATTTTACATTTTGAAATTTTTTTTATTTCTATGCAAATTTTCAATATCCATTTGTGATTTTTTTTTCTAAAAGCAATTGCTATCAAAAAGCAGCAGCTGTCATAGTTCATGCATTTTGATTCAAAGGTCTGAAACAATATAGCCAAAGACAGAGGATAAGTTTCGTGCATGTTTTGTTCTAAACTTGGGCCTATCAGATGCAGTTTTATTCAGAGTCCAACAATTTATAGACAATGTAATTCGACAGCTGAGTTGTGCGCAACGGTTTGGAGATATTTGGCTCACAATTTCACAGTATTAAGTACACAGGGGTCTGGCAGTGTGCTAGTTAATGGATGTTATTAGAACTGACAAACTGTCACAAGCCATCCTAACTCCGTATATCAGCTACAAGTATATAAAAATGCATTTACCCAAGTGAGTTGACAAGCCTGTTTTTTGCAAGAGGCAAATCATACAATCATCAATGCACGTCTCTGAGAGTTGAATGTGACAGATTTGAGAGTGACAGATTTGCTTCCCCAGTCCTGCCCCTGCACTGAGATTATTACTTTTCCTCCAGTGTCCCATACAAAGTTTTCCATTTTTATTAGATTCCAGTGAATCCCTCTGCGTTATTAATTAAGTGTAAAAAAAGCATGAAAAAGAAGGTGCTTTTTTTTTTGGACATGAAAGCTTTGAATTTGATGCAATAGGAAGCATCTTCAAAATGAATGCAGTATAAATAAGATTGGAAGTAACCTTTCATGTGATACATAAGCTTGTGATGTGTCATGAATATACTGCAAATGAAACCACAAAGATACTGAGATCCCAAACATCTTAAAACCATGCTTAAAAGAAATAATATGGAATATGGGAGTTTTTTGTTTGACAGTCACATCACAGTAATCAACTGCTTTAATTATTGCCGTTTCTTAATAATGCTGTTCCAAGCACAATGAGAGTTTGCCGGTTTAACCTTATTACCTTGTGCCTAATAATATATATTCAACAAATTAAAAATGCAAAATGATTTGGTTGCAGTGTGGAGTTTCAGATGAAGCATTCACGTCATGGATGTGATGTTTTATGTATGTACATGCTACGCAGGTTGTGATTACTATGTATGACGAGTAAGCTAATGTATGGGGAACATCATAGTTATGCACCATACTGTGCTTTGAAAAAGCAATCAGAACTAAACCCTTTTTTACACTTTCAAACAGCCTTTGTATGATTGCCTCTGGTATAAAAACAGAGAAAACATAGAACTTCTCTTTTAGCTTTACTAACAAATGTAAAAGCTTTATTCTAAAAGTAGTTGCTATCTTTGCATCTGGGAACTAGTTCATAGGCCTATATTTAATTTCCCTTTTAGACACGAAATGCGTAAGGTTATTCATTGTTTAGAGTTGTTATCCCATCAAGCACCACCCCCCCTCCCTCGCACTCTAACTACATGGTAGTCTTGAAAAATTCCCTGTCAATATCTTTTATGTTTAAGATCTTATCTAGTAGCCTAAGCATATGATGTCAAAATAGAGAAATTGTCATCTGAATTTCTTTTCAAAGTGCTTGAGAAGCATCAATAAGCAATAAGTATCAACAAATGGTTTTAGGTGATTTACACAGAAGACATTGAGAGGCATTTTACCCACTAAAATACACAGACACAGACAGCAAAACATCCAAAATACTGCAGCCCCTGATGCCATTGCCTGAAATCACCTTATAGACATAAAGCGATTAAAACGGTATATGCACCTACACTTCTTTGAGAGCAATTACATCTCGACCGGTTGCAGGTATTAAATCATGCAATGTATGTCAATTTATCACAATTCATTGTTCTTGATTAAGTGCCTTGAGTTTATTATGATGAATTTTCCTATACAGTATATAGGTTGCTATGTGTACCACTAGTTCCTATGTTGTCTAGAATAGATGTATGGTTTACCTCCAACAAGCTAATGGTCAAAGTCTGGTGTACCTGGAGTTCCCAATGTGTCTACACCAAAATATCACCACTGGTCATAGTAAATATAGACAGAAACTGTCCCTTTGCCTTGGACACACTTCTTGGTCTCTACGTGCGGGGCTGGACAGAGGGGAAAATGATACAGCAGACCCTGCAGTCAAGGCCCCCCTATTACCCCCCCCCCCTGTGACCGTGGGGGCTGCTGTATATGTAGTTATCTAATCTCCCAGATCTGCTTTCCCCTGGCTAAAATGGAAAATTGACTCGGGGCAGGCACACAGAGCGATTCGTTTTCTGAAGTCGCCTGTAATTGCCTCACGAGGAAACTTCGGGCGACTTCGAAAAACAAAGTGCTCCATGGGCCTGCCCCCAAGCAATTTACATTTTAACCGATGGGCGGCAGGGGAAGGCAGATTGTGAAGATTAGTCGCCACGAAGAAGAGAAGATTTGTTGCCTGGCGACTAATCTCCCCGAATCTGCCCATGTGGCCAGACCCTAAAAGTACAGAGTGTGATACAAATGAATGAGATATTTATTCATCTCCAGTTGCCGTTACATGTGAACAAACGCCATGTATTCATCCATTTTAAATATCTAGTTTAGATATTATACAGATACCTATTTTTTATACCCCCTCGTGAAGTCAATAAGGCAAAAGCAGGCAGCGAAGAAAATGCAGCAGGCATCAACTGTTTTTCATACCTATTATAAAGTTAACACCCAATTTAACAACAGACTATCTTCACTTGGCTACATAAACACATACAATTATGACATGGGGTTATTCATATGTGTGCACCATTGCATTACTGTGGCATTTTTTTTTGTGAATTTCAATGTCATTTTTTAAAACACAGCTTGGTTAATATGCTCCTATAAATACCTTCCAATTCAGTTCTCTGTAGAGTGATATACCAGAAATAAACCAGTAGGCACATTTGCTCTGCTTGATTCATTAGGCACTGAAGAGCTGTTATGGTGCTAACAATCAACAGGCCCTATTTCAGGTACCTGTAGAGGATTTTTGTTTACAGTTTGATTGCTTTGTCCGTAGCACAATCAATAACACTGTGGTTCACTAGAAAAATAATGGTTCTGATTTTGATTGCTCACTTCAATTACAGTGTAGTTCCAAGGCTTAGACATCTCCTCAGGCAAATAACCTTGACCTCCTGTTCATAAGAGTGTATGGGCTTACTGTAAGAACACAGCTACAGCCCAGATAAAGCACCCTATTAGTAATACATATATGTGATCTGTCTTTTTATGTTCCAAGTGCTCATAGCTTTGAACAGACACAATTACAACATTTATCCATCAGACTAAAATTGCCATCCCTCCTTGTAAACCAAATGAATGTGTAAATTTGGCATAGAGCAGAAGAGTTATGATGTGCCATAAATGCATCTAATGTCTCCGCTTAGGTCCTGCTTAAATACAGCACTTGCTTGAAAGTAAGGGTGATGGCACACGGTAAGACTTGTTCCCTGCGGTTAAACCTGCAGTTCTGGGGATGACAAATATTCCAAAGATGACTTGCCACAGTATAACATTTAGATAGCCACAAGAAAAACCTAGTACTTGGAGTGATCTGGCTTAATTGAGGGAAATTGTTTCCCATCGTGTTTTCCCTTGATAAAGCCTGATTGGCCAGAGACATAGGGGCAAATTTACTAAAGGGCGAAGTGACCTTCCCCCTACATTTGATAACATATGGCACCTAAACTATACAGGGGCCACATGTGTAGGGCATTATAACACCTCTATGTATAAAGTTGAAGAAGCCGCGCTTACGTCAAGGATGTTACTAGAGCAGCACCTATAGTATGTGGGTCCACTGCTCCACGTGCAAAATAGAAAGAGTCAAGAGAGTAGGTGCGCTAAACAGCAGAGTTCAGTCCCTAAATCTGAAAAGAGAAAACAATCCCAATAGTGTAATAGCCCTCTGACAAAGACGCTGTATTAGAATAAGCGGAAATACTCACAAGTGCCGTGCGGTTAGCGTGCCTGTAGGTGATATAACTGTATCTTGGACTTGTGTCGTGCAGGCTTGTTTCTAATTGGGAAAAAGCTAAAATAGTGCAATACTGTTGGTGTGGTGTAGTTAAATATCAGATAAGGTCCGCACTTAGCGTTGTCCTGGCGAATATACTCCTGGCGAAGTGTCACAAAGTCAGCAAAGCCGCCGCTGGCGCAATTTCGGAGGTAAGTAAATTTGCCCCATAGGTTTTACCTGCGGCGATCTTAATGTTATACTATGTGATTTGTTGCCTGTGGTAGCTCAGATTAAACCTGAGCAACAAATCTTACCATGTTATATCACCCTAAACTCTCCAGAACCAGCCACCCTCCTTAATTTCATATGATGTACAGTACAGATAAAGTGACCTGTAGTTAACCAATCACAAGGGCTTTCCTTGTGCAAAATGTTGGGGCAGGTCAGATGCAAATTTCAATTTCCTGTATCCTTTGATCAGTTAGACTAATGGGATATTCTACGAGTTGCAGTTCTGCAACAAAACTGTTATCTAGAGGTATATTAGGTAAATTAACTTTACACTATATACAGTAAATGATTTAAATCTACATACAGTGAGGAGGGAGGGGGAGTGTGATGAGTACAGTGACATTCGGGAATTTTGGAATGGAAAGTTAAAAAATAATTTTGTGGCTTGGGCATAGAAATGGGGAAGACAATATTTAATTGAGAGTTGGTAAATATGTTTCTAAAAGGTATGGCTGTTTTATTAAAAAAGAATTTGGGTTTCATGTTTAATTTCAGAAGAACCTTTATTATACAGCTTTTTATGTCTTGGGGACAGGTTCTAATCAAAAAAAGCAGTATGCAAAAAAGGGCCTTTATTATATTAAGTGATCCTTTAATTCTTTATTCTGTATTGCTTCAACATTTCATTCAAAGACTAATATTTTATTATCTAATATTTATTGTACTCCTTCATATTCATGAATCCCAAGAAATCCTATATTTGTAGATGTAAAAAATCCTGTAATGCACCGACTCCCTTTGTTCTATAGACCCAGAGTGACATATATTAGCAGCTTGTATGTGATTTTGCATGCTGAATTTATCCTTTATTCATATTTATGTTGTAAAAAAAAGGACATTTATGAGGCTAGTCTATGCCTTTATTTCACTTATAAAAGTGTCAAGTCAGATATGCTCAAGTTTAGTTCAGTTTCTTTTGCGTTCACAATACAGATTAGTGCTGCCAGTGAGAATCAATTGGAATAATTTTACTCAGAGGGTTATTGCCCTATTGTTTCTGTCTACTATGCAACAGAAGTACTTGCTTATAATAACTGGGTTTTCCAATTATTTTTCACGATTTAGCAGGATACTCACTTGTAACATAAAAATAATGGGAAGCTACTAAAACGAGTTTTATTTACAGGTTAAAGGGGTAGTTTATCCTCCTTTTTAACATGAGCCTAATGAACTGGGCTTATGCTGAATATACTCTTTGCCTATTGATTTATTTAAGAAAGATCTATTGTTTTAATTACTAATTGCACGAAAGTAGAACTTTTATTTACTTTTAAATTTAATTTTAAATGTGAACTAGAGATTTCTGAGACTGTTAGGAGGCATGCATAACTACTGCGACAACCTAACCGTTACCTGATATATGACCATACCTTAAATAAACCACACTGAGACGAAACTTCCTTTAAGTGGGTGAGGGTCGGCCACAGCTTTTATTTGAACAGATTATTAATCAATACCGTAAACAGAAAAACTTGCCATTAAATTACCAACCATTAATTCCCAAATGCCAGCCACCGCAGCCGCGGTGGGCATGTAGGTCATCCCAAATACCGCCAGTATAACTAAATGGCAAAGACACATTTGTACCCCGCTGTGACAAAACATATATCCATACAGAAAAGAACAGTGAAATACAAAGCGATACATGCATGGAAGTAGTGAATAGGAGTAGACATAACCCAATGGTTTTTTTTTTTTTTTTTTGTTTAGTCATTTATTTATTTATTTAAGATTATTTTTTTTTTTTTTTATTTTTTTTTTTGTAGAAAACACAAAACATACAAAAAACTTGCCCAAGAAAACACTGCTGACATGAACATGGGAGGGTGGGTGGGCAGCTCCACCAGCGTTCCAGGATCCTGAGGGAAAAGGAAGCAGGTAAGGGATTCCTTGGTTATATAGCTGCCCTCCCCTTCTGCTCCCCACCAATGCTCTTTAACCTGCCCCTCAAAGACCAATCCCTTTGCCTTTCCATCCCTCCTCCCAGTCAATGGCACCCTCGCTACACCCTTTGGTGCCTTCCAGACTGTTAGGAGGCATGCATAACTACTGCGACAACCTAACCGTTACCTGATATATGACCATACCTTAAATAAACCACACTGAGACGAAACTTCCTTTAAGTGGGTGAGGGTCGGCCACAGCTTTTATTTGAACAGATTATTAATCAATACCGTAAACAGAAAAACTTGCCATTAAATTACCAACCATTAATTTCCAAATGCCAGCCACCGCAGCCGCGGTGGGCATGTAGGTCATCCCAAATACCGCCAGTATAACTAAATGGCAAAGACACATTTGTACCCCGCCACGGAGGAGTTCCTGTAAACCTACACGGAGCTCCGACCCCCACCCAAACGCAACAGAGCAGCCCTATACCATCCTGCAAACCAGAAAGAAAAATGTCGAGCCCGATATCATTGAGATGCACACCGTCACGCAACATGAGGCCCTGATCGAGACCCTCCAACAGACGGTGCCGAACCACAATGCCTCCCCTGTCACGAACAAAACGAGAAACCCTGGAATTAAGAAGGCGCCGGGCCCGTTCTATCGCATGCGGGTCCCTCGCACCCCTCCAGCATAACCTGGGGACAATTTCCGACCAAACTAATACAAATTCCGAGAAAAAGCTGGAAACCTGCCTATATCCGACCTCATGAGGGCTAAAAGCTCCGCCACACTTACACGGCCGAGGTCATTGCCGCCTGCGTGGATAACCAAAATGACTGGGGGGAAGTAACCCTGCTGATTGCCACCACCTCCGGTAATACCTGCAACCACCGCAAACCTCCAATACCGCGCCATTGAAATTGGAGCCCCGTAAAACCCAAGGATTCACTTCCGGGACGAAAAGAAGCTCTGTGTTCCGCCCGACGAATATAGGAGTGGCCAACCATCCAAACAGTCGCATGAGGGTGCCCTGGAAGAAATTAAAGCGTTATTAAATCTGGCCGTATGTAAGTAGTAAAACACGCTGATTTCCAGCGACCAATCTTTTTAATGTGTTCATCCTTGAGGCCACAAAGACTCGCTTCCGTTGCTGCCCCAATGCGGAACGAGTGAGTTCCAAATTCTGCAGGATTAAAACCAAGCTGACACAAGCAACGTTTAAACATGGCCGCAAACTGAAAGCGGGTCAACGGGGAACCATCAAGGTGTGAAAGAAAACGGTCACCCAAGGATCTAATTGTGGAAAATTGTGACACCAGGGTGCATGGGCAGGCAGGGCCCGCTATCGCCGTCAATGGGATCCAACACCCTTTACCCATAACATCAGTCTTAGAGCGCCGTATGCCCAAAAGAATGGAACCCGAATTGCCAATCACATCACCGGATAACAGGGCCCCCCGGCTTTGACTTGCTTTGCGGGACTAGTTCACTAACTCGCAATGCTGCAAAGAAAGCTAATGCAAAAGCAGTTCTGAAAAGAGCTACTTCATAACTGGATTTACACACTGTGGGCAATATAGCTAAAAGGTGGCACAGGAGTGCAAACGACACTGGTCTTCTGGAGTCTTTAGTGACCGAAGTCCTGGCCCAACCTTTCATGGCTTGCAATATGGGAAAACGTTTCGTAACATCTTCAACCCCCATGAGTTTAAACAAGAAAGCCAAACCCGTCAATCGCTTTCTTGCAACTGCCACAGAGTGGCCACGCCCCCGAAGTTGCAAAAGGTAATCCACAGCAACCTGAAAACAGTTGTCGGGTGACCATACGGCGTCAACCGGGAACAGAGAGAACCACTCAGCCCAAGCCTTACCATGCGCCGCCCACGTGGCTGGAGCCACCGAAGTTCGGACCATGTTCATAAGCTGCGCTCCACTATCTCCCACAAGGTAGTTGGGCATTCCTGTCCGCGGGACTCTGCCTCTGGGACTAAATCCCGGAATTTCTGCCACTGTGAATGAGAGAGAGCATCAGCTGCTGCATTGGAAACCCCTGGAACATGCTTGGCCCGAAACCAAATGTTGTGCGTCAAGCAAAGCAGGACCAGGTGGCGCAACAGAGCTAAAACAGGCAAAGAAGAAGACGTCAAGTTGTTAATTGCGAATACAACACTTAAATTATCTGTCCAAAAACAAACTTTTTTTATTAGACATGAGTGCGCCCCAGATTTCCACGGCCACCACAATAGGGAAAATCTCAAGTAAGGTCAAATTCTTGCAAAGCCCAGCTTCAGCCCAATACTCAGGCCAAGCACCGAAACACCACTGATTGCCAAGGATGGCCCCAAAACCTATAGAGCCGGCCGCATCCGTAAACAGGGATAAGTCGCTATTACCAATTTCGTGGCTCATCCAACACGACCTACCCATTAAAGACCTGTAAGAACTGTTTCCACACCTCAAGATCTTCCTTCAACTGCCGAGTGATCCTGATAAAATGGTGGGGGGATTTCGCTCCCTTCGTAGCCAGTGACAAACGACGGGAAAAAACCCTACCCATGGGCATGATTCTGCAAGCAAAAACCAGAAGACCTAACAATGATTGGAGCTGCTTCAGGGTAACTTTGGAGGCCCCGTGTTCTAACTCGACTAGCGCTAGCAACTTAACCATCTTATCGCTGGGAAGACGGAATTCCATCTGAATGGTGTCAATCTCAATGCCGAGGAAAAGTCAAAACTACGGTAGGACCTTCTGTTTTTTCCTCTGCGAGAGGGACGCCAAAATGCTGAGCAACAAAACGAAAGGTGGCTAGCAGGCCTGTACATCTACTGCTGTTCGCTGGGCCCACAAACAAGAAATCATCTAGGTAGTGGGTTAAAGAATGAGAGCCTGACTCGGTACTGACAACCCACTCTATGAAGGAACTGAAAACCTCAAAGTAGAAACAGGAGATTGAACAACCCATAGGCAGGCACATGTCATAGTAGAAATGACCATCAAAGAAACAACCCAATAGATGAAAACAATCTTTGTGGACGGGCAGCAGCCGAAATGCAGATTCGATGTCAGCTTTAGCCAAAAGTGCACCGTGACCTGCCTTACGAACCAATGCAATCGCACGATCAAAAGGGGCATAAGACACTGAAGCATCCTCCTTGCTAATGCCATCATTGACGGATTCGCCTTTAGGATATGATAGGTGGTGAATTAAACGAAATTTACCGGGCTCCTTTTTGGGTACCACACCTAAAGGGGAAACCCTCAAGTTGGGAAAAGGTAACGATGCAAAGGGGCCCGCAATCCTGCCTAACTCCACTTCCTTCCTTAACTTGTCGGCAACCACACCGTGGTGCTCTTCCGCTGACTTGAGGTTGGTGGAAAACAAAGGTTTGAATTTCAACTGAAAGGGGATGAAAAAACCAAAAAGAAAACCGCATCTAAGCAGGGCGGCTTCCCGCTTCTTGGGTACTGATCTAACCAAGGTGACATTGCTAACACGTTCACTGGGGTTCTCTGTTCTACCTGGGATTTGAGGTGCTGCCAGGGTCTTGCCCTTTTAAAACACCTGAGGGCCGAGTGGGCTCCCCCACAAATGGAGCACTCATGCTTGAATTTACACGTTCCGAAAAATCTGCAATGGCCCTCATTGAACAACCAGCAAACTCCCGGCCGTCTGGGGGCCGCAGAGCTGGCCTGTGAGTGCCCAGCGGCCCCCGACAGAAAGGGAGGGGGACGCTGGGCCATCATAAGCCGAATCCATACATCCGTAGCTTTCATGTCCCAACCCAGGTCTGGATGAAGAGCAAGTTTCCTCCTAAATTCCTCTTCATACCTCCACCAGGCTGAACCCCCGTGCACTTTGTAAGCCCCATAAATAAGATCCTGGTAAACAAAAAGTTGAGAGCACTTTTCGGGATGTTTTTGACCAATAACCCCAGCAAGCACCGAAAAGGCTTGCAGCCAATTTCCAAAAGTTTTAGCGACTCTAGGCTTTCTGTCCTCGCTTTTGTCAAAACGCCGTTCCTTATCAACCGTCACTTGATCAGGCGAGACCAGGGACCAAATATCAATGTACTCATTATTCCAAATTTTTTCACTGGTCTCCGCTGACAAATGAGAGCCCAGCGGGCTAACCCCGCAAAAATAGACATCTTTGTATGTACCGGCCGATGGGGGTTCAGTATGTGGAGTAGGATTATTGGCAACTAACTTGTCCAAAATTTGTTTAAGTGCAACAAGAACTTCGCTATTAGGTTCACCAGTACCCACCCATGCCCCTGTACAGTCATACCCACCAGATCTTGAGGGCAGAGGTGTAGTAGCAGCATGACTCCGTTGATGAGAGGTGTTGTCATCCCGGCACAAATTGTGAAGCCGGTGGGAACTCCGATGTCGTCTGCGACGTTTGTTCCCCTGCCGCTCCTCTGAACTCCCAGTTGAGGAAGAGGAGGGGGAGCATGACCTTGGCGATACCCAGGCCGAAGAACAGGAGGGTACTGGGGATTGGACCCGTGGACCTCGTCTACCCCTGGTATCCCAAGGGGGGATTCAACTCTGTTCTGATATCTAGCAGTGGAGCTACGGCGAATACGCCTGTCAGCTCCCCGAGACATGGAACCATGCCTAGCTACCGTGGCACCGGAATGGGGGGGGGTATGAGTAGTGGCTAACAAATCAGCATTGTGGTGGAGAGACCGCTGATCCTGCGAAAAGCCCCCTAAAGCAGAGTCAGAACAATCTGAATTAAGGGGTGGAGAACTATCCTCAGAGGAAAAAAGTGGGGACTATGTGACTGTACCCCAGACAAAACACTTTTATTGTGTACCCCAGTGTGCTTAGGTGTAACTGCTGGAACTGGGGGAGACTTTGCTGCAGAATGCAGTCTTATAGCAGAAGCAGAAACAGGGGGAGGAGGGGAGGTGCGCGCTTCAGAGGAAGCAGCAGGAGTCAGTCTCACAGACTGAATAGTGGCTGTGGGAGGAGGAGCACGCCCTGCTGCGCGTGCAGCAGCACGCGCTCTAGTAACAGGGGGCCTAGCAGAGCTGGCGGTAGCCAGCGCAGGGGGAGCAGCAGGAGACGGGCGGGCGGCAGAAGTAGCGGTCGCTTTTCGAGCCGCATTCCGGATCCGCCGCCTAGGGGGGCTGGGGCTAAGCCGTGACGGGGGGCGGGAACGCCTGGATAAACCCGCAGCTGTGCCGCGCGCAGCAGTCCTGCTGCGCACAGACGGAGTTGCGGCTGGAGGGGGAATCAGCTCAGCTAAAAGCTGATTTACCCAACCTGAACCCTGCTGCCTAAGTCTTTCCCTCACCTGAGCCTCTAATGCATCAGCCATTGTGGAGAACCAGACACCCTGATGGAAGCAGCTCCACCAGCGTTCCAGGATCCTGAGGGAAAAGGAAGCAGGTAAGGGATTCCTTGGTTATATAGCTGCCCTCCCCTTCTGCTCCCCACCAATGCTCTTTAACCTGCCCCTCAAAGACCAATCCCTTTGCCTTTCCATCCCTCCTCCCAGTCAATGGCACCCTCGCTACACCCTTTGGTGCCTTCCAAGAGGTAGTAGTAGTCATAATGCCAGTCCACAGATAAGCATTTTGCTGCAGATTAGGGAAGGGCAGGGTTTTAATACAAGTTTTCCTGAACGTTTAGTTAGTGAGTTGTGAGCAAATTTGTAGGATGAGCATTAACTATACCATATGTTGGGGAAATTAGGACCGCAATAGTAATGTTTCCTTTGTGCCAAATTAGCTACAATTCATTCTGACCAAGTAATGCTTGGCAAGTGCATTTTTTACAGATTCTACCTGGCAAAAGCCTTATAAATAGAATTTATTCTGAGAATATTTCATTCTGAATATATTACTTTAATTTGAATGTATTCTGAAAATATTTTAAATAAAAGCAGAGACAATGAAAAACATGTTTTTAATCAAACAGTGCATGAACTCTTTCACTGCTCGTCCTTACTGACCTGCCAGTGATGATCTATGTGAATGAGAGACAGAAAAAGCAATAAGCTTGTCCAACTCTTCCCTCAATGCTAGTAAAAATAGAAAATGTAAAATGAAAGTAGCAGTGACTTAGCTACAGTAATTCTCTCTTAGCCAGTCACCCCAGACTCCTTTATTTGCCCACCACAAACAAGCAATATTAAAGTGGTAGAAAGTGCCGGTCAGAGGGACTACCGTACAACATAAACATTACCAGTACAGAAATAAAGGCAGTAGTCTCGGTTTTATCCCTACAGCTTTATTATATGTGATTAACCAGTGGCAAACTCAATATTTACATTATATCAGTGCCATTCTACAAACCTTCATTTCCACTATATCAGTGCTAGTATAAAAACCATCATTTACACTATACCTCATTCCACGTGTGGCTCTGTTTTTGTGGGGCACTCCCAGCAGGGCATCAGTGAGCAGAGACAGTAGCCCCATTCCTTCCACAAACATTGAGATATCCAGGAAAACAAAAGTCACCAGTGCAGCAGTGATTGTCAGGCACAGGCAGAATTGGAGATAATCTTCAAATCGACTCCACTTCCAAAAGTATCCTGTAAGTATACAGGTAAAACAAATATATTGTAGCCATTAGCATGTAGCCGCATACCAGTTTTATGAACATAAAGAACTACCCCTCAAGACCTGTATGGGACATACAGCGACACGAGTAACGTTACTGGTTCACAGAACAGTGGTGCTGGGTTTGATTTTGACCATGGAACTATCTCTCTGGTGATTTTGGGCTCAGTTACAGATAAAGGGACAGAAAGCAAAGTACAACAAAAGGACACAAGCCACCTTTTATTTGCACTTTGCACTCTGCTTTTAGTGTATGTGAGTGCAAGCCCTTGCACCCCAGAATGAATAAAAGCCTGCCTGTGTTCAACAGCACTGTATGCAGGAGGGGCAGGTTGGGTGAGGCATGTAAGTCGGACTGATGCACAATCTAGTAAACACCAGTGGGTGCAGGGTACAATGGAGCTTACATTACCTCCTGATCTATGGCACATAACTACAGGGTTGCCTTGTGCTCACCAGTGTTCCCAGCACCTTGCATGAGTAGTTAATCTAGCTCGTGGGACATTGCGCAGATGTAGCCAGGATCTAAGTTGAATGATATTGTACATGGACCCAAAGCATCAGTAATTATGTTCTCTATGTACTTGTCATATTGGGTTCTCTCACACAGTCAAAAATCTACATTTCTGATACCAGAATATATATATATCCTTGCCTCTTGTATGTCAATAAGGTGGCTAGATAATAAAAGTTGAATGGAAGCCCACAACAACCAATAAGCAGCTTGTAGTTACTGGTCACCTGTTTGAAATCACTTGATTTGTTGTTAGGGGCTACTGGACTGGGTAAAAACTTTTATTTATGTGATTTTTATTGCATTATTCCACTAGACGGTAAGCCTCCCTTGAGCAGGAATGAAACATACTCAACTTTAAAAGCGTATTAACATAATATGTCACCTATTGAAGACCCAGGCAGCTCTATTACAAGGTTTTGCTGCACAAGCAGTAAAATGACATTGAAGTGTACATGAGGGTAAGCCAAGCTATGTCCAATGGTCTGACAAATGGAACATAACACATTTAATCCTTAAATCCAACTAGCCACCTGGCTGGTATCTCACTGACCTAGCCCATAAAATACCAGTGAGGGTTGGGGCCAATACAAATTTTCTCGCCAGTGTTGCGCTGATTGGTTCAAGACAATCACATGTCCGTGTTCTGTTCCCTGGCTACTGAACTTCTTCTCAACTGGATATATACAAACTTTACGGACTTGTGAGGATGAAGGGTTGGGGCCAGTATTACAATATACGTGCCTATAAATTTGTAATGCCTAGTTGTTCTGCCTCTGGCCTTTCAATCGCTCCCCCGCCCATTACCTCTTTTACCCATCTCCCCCTATTTCTCCCTATACTTTGGCTGCCAATGTTACAGCCCCACCTCCTGTACCTCAGCGGACTGACCCTTTGCATCGGAGATCCACCCCTTCTCAGTGCTACCTCCATATCATTGGTTGGTAAGGGGCCAGCCAAAAGGTGGAAACCCTATTCAGTGCTTAGTACAAAGGGGCACAAGAGCATTCCATTATTGCTCATTTGGGAAGCACTTGCCCCCTTAGAGTTCTTGCACTTGTGCCCCCTCATTGTTGTAAATGACCGCTAAGGAGTTGTAGCTTGGCAACCGCTGAATGTCCACAAGTTGCTAACACTGATCTCCAAATATATCCATTGCCTCACTTAGTTATAGGCTGAAATTTAAACAACACTGTCCTAAAACAATATGCTGTTTTCATTGCTGATATAAGAGGCCCAGAATAATACAGGTATTGTCTAACATCTGTAGAAATTTTCTAAGGAGGCTGCCTCAGTGACCACTGGAGGTATTAATCATATGTACAAGAGTTCAAGAGCATGCTGTTTTGATGGTTGCTGTTTGGACAGATGAAAGTCTGATACATTCAATATCTCCTCTATCCAAAGGACCAGTGGTTCTTTGCAGTGCATACAACGATGGTAGAAAAGGGATTAAGTTAAAAGTCAAACAAGTAAAATGACAGCTTTTTGCCAATTAAAACTGATTTTTGAGAAGAGCATGTTAGTAAGGGATAAACATGTGAGGTGAAAAACACACATCCTGCGATTACATAATTCCAGCATATTTCACTGCACAGATGGAGCAAGATTTTAGAAATAATACTTGCTGTTTCCTAGTTAAAAAGGACAGCGGAAACTTCGTTTTTTTTATGCCGAGAGTTGGGATGTTAGCATATTAAAGATATATTTTAGCATTACTATTTAAAGAATTAAAATTAATTTAATTTCCATGTAAAATTCCAAATGTTACAAGGATATTGGCCTTTTTTTATGAATGAATGTACAAAGCACTGAAATTAAGCCAAATTACCCACAGTGCAGTGTTTCTTCCCAGATAACACATGTAATAGCAAGTGCCTGCTGAGTAGTGAATGCTACTGGCATTTTATGTTGGTTGTATATGTGCAACTTGCAAACGGAGCCCTGGAAATAACACCTCCTGAAGCCATACTGTATGTGAATTCTGGAGTCCACACCCTCTGAACTGAGAAATTCATCCAATTAAGCAGAACCTTGTGCAAACTTCATTTACCACACTTTGCTAGCTATTTTGACCATATTAAATGAGAAAAAATTCTTCTGACAACCCATGTACCCTCCACAGATCTCCAAAACTTAACCACTGGGTCCTCTTTGATGCAACTGTTCATGCTTCTGTGGAGAAGATCACAGTTAAGTGGTGCTGTTCAGAAGAGGTAGGGAGGTCTGTTGAGGGGTACTTTCATTGTCTTTCAAGCAGGCTTATATCTAAGAATAGACAGTAAAATTTAAGGGCTCATTTATATATTTTTGGCTTGGATGCAAGAGCAAGCACTTGCTCCTTAGGAAATGCAGCAATCTGTACCGGATGAGTGCCGGATGAAAAATCCAGTACTCAGTAGTACAGAGAGCAGTGTCAGGGAGGACAGGGCCCTGTTGCGGCCGGCGCCATTTTCCACTTCTTAATTTGCAATTATGAATGATTGTGCTAGCTAAAGCAGATTGGAGCAGATGGAGGGTTAATCCAAGTACCTCACAGCACTGCTGTAATAGCGGGGCAAGCAACAATGTAATAAGAGCAATTTTTTGCACTATGCCCGCTGCGTTCTGCAGAGTAAATGTACCATTTCATTGCATAAAGGGCCCAAAGTGTTGATAAGAGTGTTCAGTAAGAATCCAACCCTGGGCTACTTTGAATCAATTCCTGTATGACAGCAACACATGCATTTTACGTTCATTTTGTGTGATTAAATAGCTTCCACTCTGAGACAATTTATTGTACAGTTGGTTAAATGGATTTAAAGAGTAATCTAGACAAAGCCTAGATGGATTTCAGCTTTCTAACCATGAAGGAAAGGGTAGAGCATGACATTGCTTTGGTTCATTTATCAGAATAATATATTACATTCTAAGAATGGAAGTGAGCCAAGAATAAATCCATGCCTAATTATAGCATTAAATGTTGGCAAGGAATCAGACCATGTGGTTACTGGTTATACACATAAAGCAATATATTACCAGGGCTAAACAAAGATCATGCTGCTTTTGCACAAAACGCCACTGACCACATTAATAAAAATTGAATTTCCAAGGAAATTCCAAAGGTTTTTGGCAAATATTTTGTTTAGTGCATTCCTGTATTGAGAGTCACTGTCTGGGTAATGGTTATGACTTTATTTAATCTTCACTTCAATTTGTTACTTCCTGGAACTAGGAGATAGAAGCAAAGGCACCTTATGGACGCCCAACTATAGTTACATAGTTCAATCGGGTTGAAAAAAGACAAAGTCCATCAAGTTCAACCCCTCCAAACGAAAACCCAATATTTATACACACACCCCTCCCTACTTTCACATAAATTATATATACCCATATCTATACTAACTATAGAGTTTAGTATCACAATAGCCTTTGATATTATGTCTGTCTAAAAAATCATCCAAGCCATTCTTAAAGGCATTAACTGAATCAGCATCACAACATCACCCGGCAGTGCATTCCACAACCTCACTGTCCTGACTGTGAAGAACCCCCTACGTTGCTTCAAATGAAAGTTCTTTTGTTCTAGTCTAAAGGGATGGCCTCTGGTACGGTGATGCTCTTTATGGGTAAAAAGATCCCCTGTTATTTGTCTATAATGTCCTTTAATGTACTTGTAAAGTGTAATCATGTCCCCTACCAAGCGCCTTTTTTCCAGAGAAAACAACCCCAACCTTGACAGTTTACCCTCATAATTTAAGTCTTTCATCCCTCTAACCAGTTTAATTGCACGTCTTTGCACTCTCTCCAGCTCATTTATATCCCTCTTAAAGGTGAAGGAAACCTAGGTGGCGCAAAAACCCTCCCCCCCTCCCGTGTGTTGCCCACCCTCCCTCCTCCCCCTGGCCTACCCGTCCCGCTGGGCAAATGCCCCTAACTTGTTACTTACCCTTCTGCGCAGGTCCAGTCCAGGGAGTTCACAGACGACATCTTCTTCCACGCGATCTTCTTCCTGCTGTGAACGGCGTTTTGGCGCATGCGCAGTAGGATCATTTCGCCGGTATGGATCTACTGCGCATGCGTCAAAAGTCACGAGCATGCGCAGAAGATCGTACCGGCGAAATGATCCTACTGCGCATGCGCCGTTCAAAGCAGGAAGGGGGGGTGGGGGGTTTGCGCCGACTAGGTTTCCTTCCCCTTTAAGGACTGGAGTCCAAAACTGCACTGCATACTCCAGATGAGGCCTTACCAGGGACCTATAAAGAGGCATAATTATGTTTTCGCCCCTTGAATTAATGCCCTTTTTATGCAAGACAGAACTTTATTTGCTTTAGTAGCCACAGAATGACACTGCCCAGAATTAGACAACGTGTTATCTACAAAAACCCCAAGACCCTTCTCATTTAAGGAAACTCCCAACACACTGCCATTTAGTGTATAACTTGCATTTATATTATTTTTGCCAAAGTGCATAACCTTGAATTTATCAACATTGAACCTCATTTTCCAGTTTGCTGCCCAGTTTCCCAACAAATCACTCTGCAAAGTGGCAGCATCCTGCATGGAATCTATAGTTCTGCAAAATGTATTATCATCTGCAAAAAGAAACAGTACTTTCAATGCCCACCTCCAGGTCATTAATAAACAAGTTGAAAAGCAAGGGACCTAGTACAGAGCCTTGTGGTACTCCACTAACAACACTGGTCCAATTAGAAAATGTTCCATTTACCACCACTCTTTGTAGTCTATCTTTTAGCCAGTTCTCTATCCAGGTACAAATACTATGTTCCAGGCCAACATTCCTTTCCTTAATTTAACCAGTAACCTTCTGTGTGGCACTGTATCAAATGCTTTAGCAACGTCTAAGTAAATCACATCCACTGCCATCCCAGAATCAAGGTCCCTGCTTACCTTCTCATAAAAAGAAATTAAGTTAGTCTGGCAAGATCTATTACGCATAAAACCATGCTGGCACAAACTCATAGTATAATGATTTGCTATGAAGTCCAGTATCTTATCCTTTATTAACCCTTCAAAAAGATTTACTACGACTAAAGTCAGACTAACTAGCCTAAAGTTTTGAGGCTGAGAATGGGATCCCTTTTTGAATAGCGGCACCACAGTAGCAATTTGCCAGTCTCTCGGCACTATGCCAGACCTCAATGGATCCTGAAAAATTAAGTAAAGAGGTTTGGCAAAGAGCTAAGCTAAGATGAATACCATCTGCCCCCGGACCTTTCTTTATCTTAACTATTTCGGAGAAGGTTTGGAAATGTGTTTGGATAGCATAGGTACATGAGTAGCAGGTAAAGAGAAATGACGTGGACACAGAGAAGGCAGCTAGCTAAACACTAGGCTCATTCTGGTCAGCAGAGGAGCACACTCTTTTCACACTCTCCTACAAGGGTAAAGAGTCAGGATAAGAGTCAATCTGGCTAAGAAAAGAACATTTCCATTAAAGGACCCCTTGGAGCCAGGTAATTTATGGATCACAAATAATAAAACAACACTGGTCTACATAAGTTAACTCATGTAAAAGCTAATCCTGTTGAATAAAAAAAGACCATGAACTATATTTATTTTCTAGCACATTTCTGATGAATGATGTGATTCAGTGGACTGTGCAGCACACTAATAATGCTGGACTCTTATTTACGGATCAGAAGAAACACTTTAAAGTGACCCCTCCTGACCCTTGTTTGTAAAGATTCTTTCTTTGTACTGTAGGTTTAGGAAGGCATATTGATTAATTTCAGCAACATTAAAGTAAACAGTCTCATCTTAAAAGTCTTCCATTATGTTTTTGTCAGAGGTACACTCTTCTTATATTGATTTGTTGTCTAATCAAGTGGAACAGCTACAGGTTCAATACGATGAGAGCTGGATGACAAGTTACATTTTTAATTCTGATTGTTAGAGCAGTTTGAAAAAACCGGGGCCCTTAGGTAACATAAACTTTTGGGGTTCCTACTAATCCAGCCACATTGTTTGATAATGTACATCGATATGTGCTAATAACTGCTAATCAATACAAGTCTCAGCAAGGTGACAAAGCAGTCATATGCTCTCTTTATACCCGATACATATACAGAACATGTTTTGAGGCCTGTGCAATAGTATAACTTGTGTGTGCTGGGCCCAACTGCAAAACTCCTTTTAGCAAGTCTCACCCTTACCAGGCTAGGTTCTCTGTATAGATAATAACACGATGACTGAATGAGCACAAGTTGGGATGATTTTACATGGGAAGGTTAATAACCTAGGGATGTCACTATGTTAGGCACCCTTCCAGGGTAGTAAATCGCACCTAGCTAGACAAGTGCATGTGTAGTAAAGTAATATATTATAGTGTTTTCATGCGCAAATCTAGTCAAATTGGTGAGAGTACAGGCCTGTGAAAAAAGTTAGAAATTTAATAGACTGGTGGAATGGTGGCAGCCATAATGTATTAGCCTTTCCTTGTACTTTAAGTGGAGAATTTGCTTGCAACTGTAATTATCTTTGGGATGTTAAAGAAGAACTAAACCCTAAAAATGAATATGGCAAAAAATGCCATATTTTATATTAGGGATGCACCAAATCCACTATTTTGGATTCTGCCGAACCCCCGAATCCTTTGCGAAAGATTCGGCCGAATACCGAATCCGAATTAGCATATGCAAATTAGGGGTGGAAAGGGGAAAACATTTTTTACTTCCTTGTTTTGTAAATCCTGCTGAAAAAGGCCGAATCCTGGCTGAATCCCGAACCGAATCCTGGATTCGGTGCATCCCTATTTTATGTACTAAACTTATTGCACCAGCTTAAAGTTTCAGCTTCTCAATTGCTGCAATGATCCAGGACTTCTAACTCGTCACAGGGGGTCACCATCTTGGAAAGTGTCTGTGACACTCACATGCTCAGTGGGCTCTGAGCAGCTGTTGAGAAGCTAAGCTTAGGGGTAGTTGCAATTATCAGGAATTCAAACGGGCAGCACTCCATAAAATAAAAGCCTTTATTTTTCACATGCAGGGCAACAGCAGAGCAACGTTTCGAGCTGCCTGGCTCTTTATCAGGCTTGATAAAGAGCCAGGCGGCTCGAAACGTTGCTCTGCTGTTGCCCTGCATGTGAAAAATAAAGGCTTTTATTTTATGGAGTGCTGCCCGTTTGAATTCCTAACAAATATCGTATTCGTGTGGAAGGACACGTGGGAAAAGTGCACCCGTGAACAAAGTTGCAGACAAGTGAGTGCGACCTAATTGATTTCAATTAGTTGCAATTATCAAGCAGAAAATGAGGTTAGCCTGTAATATAAGATGATTCTACAAGGCTGATTAAATTCTGATGCTAGTTGCAATGGTTTCTGTGCTACCATATAGTAATTATCTGTATTAATTACTAATCAGCCTTATACTGTGACAGTTATACTCTATATATACATTATATTTTGAGTCAGTCCCTAAGCTCAGTAAGTGACAGCAGCACAGAGCATGTGCAGTGGTCAGCAGAAAAGAAGATGGGGAGCTACTGGGGCATCATTGGAGTTAAGGATCTTTACTGCTAAAGGGCTGTGGTTCCCTCGGGCTCTATACAGACGCCCAAAACATACTGTACAATATTTCTAGTCTACTTCTTTAGTAAAGCTGTAGTTTTCCTTTAACTATGGAGAGCTAGGGGGTCTCTTCTACTGACTCATGCACAAGTGTGTCTTCCAGGCTTCCCATAATGGGAAGGTGCTGCAGACTTCTGTGATTATCCATGTTTATCTGTGCACAAAAAATCTAATTATCTACCTTGGAAGGACCAAACATGAAGCAGCTTCTATTTCCCTTTTTGCTCTGTTTTGATAAAAAAAATAATAATAATACATTTTTGATGTTACTGTTCCTTTAACACAATTGTTTTTCGACAGGGAAATGACCCAGGAGTCATGATTAGGATATGAACAAATATGAATATTAATTCAGCAACTTAAAAGGGGACAACTTTTTGAATGATATAGTCAGTACTATTCCAAGAAATGTTTCAATTGGTCATTATTTATTGTTTTATGTGCTTTTTGAATTTGCTTTTAATTGTGCAGCACTTAGTTCGGAATGTACTGCTGTGTTATGAAGATCCCAGTGATCAGAAAAACACAGGCAATAGTTGAAATCATATGATGGAAGGTCTATAAGAGAGAGACTAAAAAATAATACAAGTAAGAAATAAAAATGACTAGTGTCAGACTGGGATGTATTGGGCCCACCAGAGAACATTTTGTAAAGAACCACACAAACCACAGAATGAACTGTTACAGCTAAGTTTGGCACATATTATCACTAATAATAATGGGATTCTTCCCCGGATAGCATTTATGAGTCTTCCTACCCCCTCTATAACCTTTCATCTCTTAAACTCTCCATTTTTTTTTATCTTTGCAACCCAGGGGAATCAGACACTATAGGCACAAACATCTGGGAAAATCTAAATGTATCCCATTATTTTCTGAAATATACTACGTTATTTACCAATATATTTTTCCAAAAATTCCAGTTCGTGAAAAAAAAAAACGGAAAAAAACGTGAAAATCGCCTGAAAGTTTGAAGCAGACAAATTTTTCTTAAACCTCAGATTTGTTCAGATTTTTGCCCGAAAACCATGAAATCTGATTTTTGCAAGAAACCCAGCGCAGATCAGAATATCTTCGGGACTTCTCCCATTGACTTACAGTATATACAACATCGGCAGGTCTGAGATGCCAGATTTTCGGATTTGGACTTTTTTCATCCTCGGGGTATAATAAATAAAGGATAGGAAAGACCCCTTATCCAGAAAAGACAGTTCCCGAGCATTCTGTATAACAGGTCCCATATTTGTATCATATTCACTGAAGTAGTCTGAACAGCTTAATAACTAGTCTTTATTCTATTATTGTTTGTGAATTACTTTCCTGCCTGTTTAGTGTCTGTCTAACCATAAATTGATCCATAAGACGATAGGTTAAGGTCAGTGTCCCCTGGCAAGCACAATTACTGCGACAATGCATTGTAATTATCAATCTTGCCTCCAGGGAATTTCCCATTGGGCTTCCACCTGTGGGTTGCAGTACCTATCATACATAATTAACCTGAACTGGAGCAGCCAATAAAGTGCCCATATTCTTCAATCGACTTGAAGATGACTGCTTTAACACCGATGACACCAACACTTCCTCATATTTGGTTGTGTTATACTATCTACTGGCAGAGTTTAAGACCCATCACAGTCTTGCAGGAATTAAACTGGAGGATGAACTCTGAACTTTCCTCCAGTTTACCCAATCCCTGCACTGCTTACATGTGTCTTACACTGCTTACACTCTGCCAGTAGATAGTATAAATAATACAACCAGAAAAATAGGAATCTGCAAACCTGATTGGTAATGTAAACAGAAGTGTTAGTGTCTCCGGTGTTAAAGCAGTCATCTTCAAGTCACATGCAACATATGGGCATTTCATTGACTCCTCCAATTCAATTTGTGTGATGGGAGCTGACTGTGCTGTAACCCACCAGTGGAAGCCCTATGAGAAATTCCCTGGTTTCCCAACAGGTCAGTCCAACCTTGATAATTACAGAGCACTGAAGCAGTATTTGTGATTGCCAGGGGTCATTGACCTTAACAATCAGAAACGTTATAGATTTATGGTTAGAAAGAGGCTAAACAGACAGGAAA
The DNA here is from genome assembly GCF_017654675.1 of Xenopus laevis. NCBI lineage: Eukaryota > Metazoa > Chordata > Amphibia > Anura > Pipidae > Xenopus > Xenopus laevis. Next base: position 44,445,145 of record NC_054378.1, read on the forward strand.
ATAATTTGCAAACAATAAAAGAATAAAGACCAGTTGTAAGGTTGTTCAGACTACTTCAGTTAGTTTTAGATCTAATTTCTTTTTAAAATGGCTGAAAATTCAAAACGTAGAACATAGATAGTATCTCTGATGCCTGATGTCATTATAAACATACTCCTCAGCACTGTGAACTTGACATGAATTACTGATTAAAAAAAAGTTGCAGTCAAATATCTATGGATGTATGAAATGTATCTGGAGAGTCGTGTAAGGAAACTGTATAACTTTTGCAATACTATGCCTATTCTGGTGGATACGAATGTAATTATTTAAGAAAAAAAAGCAAGCTGAATTTTACAGAAAGCAGATAGGCTGTTGTAGACCATATCATTGATCATTCAATGCGTGTCACCACCTTTAGTTCCCTAAGTAAAGGTTAAATCATCTCATATTTGGTTTTAAGGTGGTGCTATATGTATAACAAGAAGCACGTGGATACTATCTACAGTATTTTAAGAAGGCTTTCAGTGCATTGAATTTGAGAAGGGCTCTTTTAATTCTCTCGTCCCATACAATATTTTGCTTTTGCTTTGCTGCTTTCTAAGTCCTACCCCCTTTAAAATCAATGTTCCAAAATCTTGCACTGATGAGATCTAAGGGGATCGACACAGACTGTCTTTCCAAGAATGTCTAGTAGCTGAGAAGTCCAACAGGGTCATCCTGGGAGTGATCCTTCATGCCCTCCATAGGGCTGTAATTAGTAAGGAGTGAGTGATGGAAGAAATTAATGACCGTACTAGCTGATAATATTATAGAATTGACAGTCATGCTCTCTTCATCATAGAATTAGTGAGCACGTCTTCTAGCCCAAATCATATACAAGATATAAGGCAGAACAATGCATTTAGTAATAACAGAAGTTAAACACATTACCAGAGAGGAACCAATTTGCAGATCTGAACTTTTTTTCAATGGTAATGTTTTACTTCATTTTTCACACAGCATGCTAAATAGACCCCTAAGTATAAACAAATAAAGAACAAGATATTGAACAGGCAAATATGCGTCTTCCCTTGGCAGCTGAATAATGGTCCCTGCAGTATGCTGCACAATCCCAATTTACAGGATACTGTTGCATCTGTTCATTACATGCTCTATTACATAGAGACAGTGCCCATTACATACAGGGCTGCAACAGAGGAACTCAGAAGCGACTGTAAATAGTGAATGTTCCGAGTGACTCTACTGTACAGTATACAGTAGTGATCCCCAACCAATAGCTCATGAGCAATATGTTGCTCCCCAACCCCTTGGATGTTGCTCTCAGTGGCCTCAAAGCAGGTGCTTATTTTTTAATTCTTGGCTTGGAGGCAAGATTTGATGCCATAAAAAACAGGTGTACTGCCAAACAGAACCTCCTGTAGACTGACAGTCCACATAGGGGCTACCAAATAGCCAATCACAGCCCTTATTTTAGCACCTCAATTGACTTTTTCATGCTTGTGCTGCTCCCAAACTCTTTTTACATCTGAATGTTGCTCACGGCTGAAAACAGTTGGGAACCCCTGGTATACAGCATAGGGATCCAGGCAGTGAGAAGCCTATTAGTTACAATAAGGGGGTTATTTATTAAAATCTGATTTTTTTCTGCCCGACAAACAGAATTGTTTGGTGAAAAAAACCTCAATTTTTTCAAGATTTATTATACCCTGAGGATGCTAAAAGTCAGAATCCGAAAGTACTCCATCTCAAACCTGTGGAGGTCATGTAGAAGTCAATGGAAGATGCTCCTTTTACAATTGGGAAATATCATGATCTGCTCTGGTTTTGGTACAATAATCTGTGGTTTTCAGGCGATAATCCGAAAAATGAATACTTTTCAAATTTTTTCATGATTTTATGGAGTCTTTTCCAGGACTAATTTTTTGAGTTATTTTACTGATAAATAAGACAAAATTGTGGATCAGCATTAAGTCAAAATTGTTTTACTAAAATAATGAGAAAATCTCGAGTTTTAGTAAATAACCCCCTAGGTGTTTGCTTCCTATATTATGTCAATATGAAACATAAATAAACTTAAAATCACTTGCAGAAGAATACAAAAAAAAGGATTTACTGTATGTTATATCAAGTATTTAAGTGGCAAGAATACTGTATATATGTTTTAAGGCAGCCTCGGGAATGCATCATTATACAGTAGTTTGGTGCTTTTTGTGTATCTGAATAAATAGGGGGTTAAATTAAATCCTGACATTTAGTCAGCACATTTATTTTGTTATTTTGACATTTTGCAAATTTCCCCATTTACCACATTGGTTTAAAATCTTGCACATCTCACAATAATTCAAAAAGTCTGGAAAAATCATTCACTCTGATTTTAACACAATGAAAATCTGTGCAAAGATGTAAATTTTTAGGTTTTTTCGTTCCAACATCACTTTACTAGGCACTATAAATTCATTAAGTTGTAAGTATAATTATTAGAATGCACAGCATGTTTCCAGATTCTACCCTTCCTTCAAATTATGCAAATATGACTTACATCTCTCACTTATACATGAATTATTGATGTTTTATCCAGAATCATTTAATTGACAGAACAGATTAAGAGGTGGAGTATTTGCTAGAAATATATTGTTTTTTTCTGTCACTGCAGATGGGAGATTAAAGGCAATAAGATCTTCATTTTAAGTTTGACCTTTATGTTGTGCAGAAGTAATGTACCTCCTAAATATACATCAGATTCCATTAAATAGGGCCCTGATGGAAATACAGCTGTGGAAGGCAAATACTCTGCACTTGGTCTCCATCAGGTTTATTAAATGCTTCTCAAGTTTTTAAGAGTGATGCCAAATAAATTCACTTACTCATTCTGCATGTGGGCGTTTAAAACATTTAATGGTGTCTTAATTGGGTACTGGCAAGATTACTGAAATATGTAATTCTGACTATTTTGTTTGTGAGATGTTCTGAGTATTTAGTAGTAAAAGCAACATGAGCACTGTTAACTATAATTCAAGGACAAAAGTGACTTTAGTCTTTACCTAATCGTTCTATCAGCTTAGACTGATAATACGTTTTCACCACATATAGAGTGCAAAGTTAAAATAACATAATAACACTCAAAAGTAAATGCATGTACTTTAAAATAATAGCTTTCTTTAACATGCTGACAGCTTTAAAATGGATCATCGATAACCAGGACCTTTGTGGCTCAAGTCAATTATTCTCACAAGCTGATATTTTACATCAAGAACATATAGGGGCAGATTTATCAAGGGTCGAAGTGAATTCGAGGGAATTTTCGAAGTAAAAAAATTCGAAATTCAAAGTCATTTTTTGGATACTTCGACCATCGAATAGGATACTACGACTTCGAATTAACTTCGAATTCGATTCGAAGTAAAACAGTTTGAATATTTGACCATTCGATAATCGAAGTACTGTCTCTTTTTTTTTTTTTTGAAGTCAAAGTAAAACCGTTCGACCGTACGATAAAATCGGCCGTATCGTTCGATTCAAAGGATTTAATCGTTCGATCGAACGACTTTACTTCGACCGCTGAAAACGATGAAAAAAGTTTGAATTTAGTATTCGAATTCGAAGTATTTCATTTCGATGAAATACTTCACTGTGAATGCTAAGATTCAGCTGAATAAGGAATTGGATAGCTCAAATAGTTTGAATTAACTTTTTTTTATGTAACTATTTAGTTATGTGGCTAATATTAGTTATTTTGACTAAAATATCATTTGTTTGCCAAGTCAAATATCAAATATTAAAATATCATGTGGGTTTAAGCGACGTTTTGAGCTTTTTCAGCCCTTTATCAAGCTTGATAAAGGGCTGGAAAAGCTTGAAACGTCGCTTAGCTTGAGGCACGAATAAAGCAACAATTTTTTCACCATAATCGGAGTGCTGCTGAAGTATTTTCTTGTACTTGAATTAGACCTGGGCAGACAGAGTCACAGACGGCACCCGATGCTGCAAAGAGCAGTGAGAGTGTGTGTGTAGCACTACTTTGTGTTTGTTTTAAAGAGTTAGGAGCATTTACCCAGGGTAACACCTAGGCTGGTGGGGGGAGCAGAGAGGGGTCTATGTAGGGTAGGGGGTAGGAGATCTTAATAAAAAGGGTTTGGTTCTCCTTTAAAGACAAAAATTCTTACCATATCTCTAACAAGTGGTTAGCAATTGCACCTTTTGAGGTCAGGAACCCTGGAATTACCACCATTTATCAGGGTTCCCAGGTTGTGCAGATAGCAGCAGCAAACTAATAGCAATAGCCAAGCGAACCTATGCACGTGGCGATATTAACACCATTCACATGCACCGGTGTGCCCGAAATGATGCCACGCTCACTCTGATTATACTACCAATAACTTGCATGCGGTTTCGCCAAAAAAACCTCAAGTGCATTAGCATGCATTTTAACATGGTGCGAGTAATTGAGGTGGATGAAACTTTCAGCATGGCTAAAATGAATTACAAAAGATATAATGAATGATTCTAAAAACAATTTGCTGCACTACACAAGGATTTTCTAATTAAGTTGATTGTCACTCTGAATGTTACACATCCTTTATCTATCACAGCAGGTGAATAAAAATGACTCATATACAGTGGAATTCTGTTTGATTTGACAATGCAAATGGCCTGATGCACACAAACTATCACACTGCAGTCAGACTTGATTAAACAATGTTTTCTCATTTTAGGTAGCAGGTTTTCATATACATTTCATAAAGTGCCAAGTTGGTGTCAGTGATGAAACACATAGTGGAATCAGAAGCAGAGTTATAAATCATGACAAGAAAACAACTGTAAATAATTGGATTTTGAAGGTCTGGAACTCAACTTTGTTTAAAGGTATATTGTTCAAATTTGTATTCGTTTTTGGTGCATTATGTCTATTTGTAAACCAAAAAAAAATAAGGAAAATAACTCCTTTTTTACATTGTCATTCCGTTTTGGCTTATGTATAAATGATGCATATACATTTATGAGGGTATATTTGCCCTTTAATATATTTTTCCCTTACTAGCTTGTCTGGCAAAGCAATATCTTGTTGACAAAATCCCCCCACCAAGAGTTTTAGCCATGCCCCCCAGCTCCCTCTCCAACTGCATCATTCAGACTGATGGTGCCGCTATTCCCTACAACCTACATATTTGCATCAAACTTAAAGGGGAACATAACTTGTGTTTTTTGAAAAGTAAACATAATTTCAAGCAACTTTGCAATATAAATTAATTAAAAAATATGCAGACTTTTCATGATTTTTAATGGTTTCTGACAGATCCGTAAGCCTAGCCTCCTGCTCTTCTGCTGATCTCTCTGACTATTTTGCTGAGCTGGCTGACTACTGTTACTTTGTATCAACAGCCAGCTGTCCTCAGCCTGCTTCCTCCAAACTCCACAATTCCCTGCACACGTGATTTCAGTAAGTAAAGGAACATCACAGTGCAATGCATTGTGGGTTATGTAGTTCCTGCATGCTGTCTGTAAACTGTGGAGAAGTTGTTACAATTTGTAACATCAGTGTTTTAGTCCCTACTTCCATGCCAGGATTTCAAATGATGCAGAAAGAGAAGAACTGCATTTCAGAATAGAAAATGGCATTTATTCATACTTTTTGAAGAAACAGATAAGTGAGATGGATTTATTAGGGTTTTCTGTGTTACTGTATGTGGGCCTCTTTATCATATTTTGGTCCCGAAGAACTAGAACAACCCTCTTCAATCTCAGCAGATGATGGTTTTGCTGCCTAGATAAACAATTGAGGCAATCCAGAAGTTTTCTACATCTAACCCCAGCTCCTCCAAATTCCATCTGCCCAGGGATTATATAAATTATAGCTCATCAGATTCCTGAGGGCTACAGGTCGATTACCTCTATTCTAGTGTTAATGTTCAGAGCTCTAAGGGTCAGTTATACTAAGAATACACAATAAATAATGTTAACTATGCAAATACACTAGATTTCCAAACTTTTTCTACAAATCAAAACATTTTTAATACATATGGTCTAATATTAGAAATCCTTTAAATGATTTAGAGCTTCTTATATTATGTTACCTCTTACCACTTGTATTGGTCAATAATCTGTAAACACCCATGTATTTTACAGTTTGCGTAATAGGTTCAAGATTTAAAAATATGATGATGATGATGATAATAATAATACTAAAGACTGTTTGAATCTGTGGTTAACCTGCTTGTTTATTGCTAGTTTATTTGTTTTGAAAATACCATGGCTGTTTTTATATACTGTAGTTCTTCCCAATCAAGGAGTGCTGGTATCCTATTACCTGACATCATGAATATCATATTGTGTTAGTCCCAAAAAACACTAGTATCTTTTCATTTTTCAGGGTTCAGGGTTTTTTTGGGGTAACCGGCTTCCCTTCTACATTTCCTAGCACATGGCACATAAACTATACACTGGGCTCATGTGTAGGGCAATATAGCAACTTTATTTTATTTTATTAAGATTTCCCAGGCTTGTGTAGTGTAATGTATTGGCTGCAACATATATGTCCATTGTACATTAACTTCCCACTGTATGCAAACTAGCAAACGCTAGCGCAACTTCACTTCACTTGGCGCAGTAACGCTAGCGCAACTTCACCAGTGTTCGGCTCCCTGGACGCAACTTCGGATTTTAGTGAATTAGCGTTGTCCTGGCGAATCTACACCTGGCGAAGTGCTGCACTGTGAGGGAAGCCCTCACTGGCGAATTTTCGGAGGTTAGTGAATTTGCCCCAAAGTATGCTAACTGAGAAGATGTACTCAATACTGATGTATTTTGACCATATATAGTATGCTAAGTGATAACATTTATTCAGTAATGATGTATTTTTACCATATTTAGTATGGCAGCTGATAAAATGTATATACTTTTTATATTCTGTGTGGGGAAACATATACAAAGCTTTGTCTGGGGGGAGTCTCTGACTTCTGCCTGGACTTCAGAGTGCCTGGTTATGTTATGTTGGAATTGCTGCTGAGCCATTTGCACGGAGGAGTCCCTCAGCTACTGTGCTAAGTATCAGTAAATCTCTTATGTTTGTTTTACTTGTGTGTGTGTCAGAGCCCACTTCAGTGTATTTGTGATATTTTGTTGGATGACTCCTCAGTCCTTTTTGCCTGAAGCAGAAAATTAATATTCAGTATTAAGAAGATTCAAACTGTTTGCCTAAAATATGCAATTATGTAATTTCGCTTTGTGCATCGGATAACATTCATAAAGGTGGTTTGCATACACTACTTTCACTCATAGTATACAGATGGTTTTGTGAGGAAATAATTATGTTTTTATTACACTTAATTGGAATACTGAAAACACAATTAAAGGAGCATTATACCCCTTGTTCAGCATGAGCTTACTTAATAGGGCTTGTGTTAAGCATGTTTTTGCTTATTACTTTAATTAAGAATACTCTACTGTTTTTGTTATTCCTTGAGCTTTTAATAGGGCAACCAGGGCAACCAGGAGACTCTTCATCTTTCTACATTTTTTGGTTAAGAAGTTATCGGATTATAATTGCACATATAACTTCTAAATATAATACTACTCTGTGCTGCACTGTAAGCAAAACAGTTGGATCAAAGGGATGAAGGGAGCTGGGTGTTTATAAAGAACTATTCATCTGTAGTACTCAGCCTGTTACAGTGAGTACATAAGAATGCAACAAGTCTGTTACTGCTTTATAATAAAAAATAGAAACATCAGTTTTTTTTTATCAAAAGACTAACCAGAATGTAGTTTACTTAGCTACTGATGGTGGCATTGATGTACTAAGTCACTTAAAAGGTCACTAAATCTCTTTCAAATCCCATTCCCTAATAAAACAAAATTGCTTACCATGCAATGCCAACGGGGTACTGAACTGAGAAGAAGTAGCAAAAGATACCAGTTAAATACATACTGTGTTCATAAGAAGCTTGGAACTGCTGTATTTACAGTATATTAGACCGTATGCAAACAGGAAAAGTAGGAATCCTTCAGCAAAGTCCTTGTTAAGTATGCCCCAAGGCATTATCAGCATAACATGTCTGAACTGTTTCCAAATGGACACATTCATTTATGTGTTTAGTGTCTGGGTTTAATTAAGAGCAGTTGCTCTTATTGTTTTATGTGCATTGAATGCTTAGGAGCAGATGTTAATGTTGAGAAGGGTTAATTTGATAGGCTATATATAGCATTAAAGAGTGATCTGAACAGATGACATTGAAATGTGATTTGAATATAGTCTGCACATGCTGAGTACTGTACTTTTATGAATCCAGACAGACCACTTAAAGCATGGAAAAACAACATGGCATCATAAAGCCAAGTACAGAGACACTGCAAGTACCTAACAATGTTTCCCATCTATCTTACACCTCCTTTACCTTTTAGACTGTAAACTCTAATACACAAAGCCATTTACCTCTTCTATTTGTCTACCCTTCTAGTGAATAAAGTACACCATTTTGTAAAATATAAGGATATTATACAGTAAGTCACGAGAAGTTTTGTGACCATATAAAAGCATGAGGGATTGGATGGCTTTTTAGTAGGGATGCACCGAATCCACAATTTTGGATTTGGCCGAACCCCCAAATCCTTTGCGAGAGATTCGGCCGAATACCGAACCGAATCCGAATCCTAATTTGCATATGCAAATTAGGGGTGGGAAGGGGAAACATTTTTTACTTCCTTGTTTTGTGACAAAAAGTCACAAGATTTCCCTTTCCGGCGCTAATTTTCTTATGCAAATTAGGATTCTGATTTGGTTCGGCCAGGCAGAAGGATTCCGCCAAATCCGAATCCTGCTGAAAAAGGCCGAATCCTGGATTCGGTGCATCCCTACTTTTTAGCAAATGTTCTGGAAGATAGCTCATAGTACAAATTAATCCAGTGGCTAATCCGATTGTCATCTTGAGGCAAATTGGAGAGGCTTCAATTGTTTTTTTTTTTTTTTGCCTTCCTCTGGATCAACTAGCCGTTAGACAGGTGATATACAGATTTAAGATTACACTTGTCCCAACCCTCCTGTTTCTGTTTTTTAATATCTACATATTTAAAAAATAATTTGGGATTATTTATACTTCTCACTGCTATAAACTGTTCCATCTCAACTGTAGCTTGTCTGATATCTTTCTTGCATGATTTATTGGCCTCCTTGAACCTGATAAACGTTTTAGCTGTCCCAGCTAACTTGAATGCCTTAATAGCACTTAATATATACTGACATGTATTTATCAAGCAGCATTTTAAAAACATCCCATTTTTATTTGGTTTTTAAATCTGTGGAAATCCTTTCCCAGTTGCAGAGATGCTCTTATACTGGCAAAGTTTGCATGTCTAAAATGTAGTGTTTTAGTTGCACCCTTATATAGTTGCACCCTTATATAGTTGCCTCTGTAACATAATCTCAAAGGAGACCATGTAATTATAACTACTTTCCTAAATGCTCACTGGCTAGTCCTGTAAAATACAGGTGGCAACCTTATTCATGAAGGACATCCCTACTTAATTTGCAGTCATGTAAAAGCCTGTTTAGCAAGGTCAGGTATGAGGCGAGTTTTGTTAATTTGACTATTCTACCTTTTGTTTTGTATGATTTTCCAGTAAATACATGAAATGGACAGTGGTAAATAAATTGGCACATACTACAAGACAGATCCTGACCTCTTTGCAACATGGGAAGATAAATACTAATATTTCTAAATCAGCATTAGGATCTAGCCAGGTTTGCAAAGGGAGCCAAGTGTGAGGGTGCTGTGGAGCTGTGTGAGGGAGATTGTTTAACCAATTCACTGCTAAGAAGACAAAAAAAATAGCTCAGAAAAATAGATAATAGATAATGAGCAATGACTGGGAGACCTATCCATTACAACGTAATTTCATTCAGTTAGGAGCATATTTATTATTTACTAATCATTAGGCTTGGCATTAGGCTTGATTGAAGAGTTTGCTCATCTTTAAATTAACTTTTAGTATGATGTAGAGAGTGATATTCTAAGACAATTTTGCAAATGGTTTCCATTATTTATAATTGGAGTTTTTTGTAGTTACTTTTTATTCAGCACTCTACAGTTTGCAATTTCAGCTACCTGGTTGCTAGGGTCTAAATTACCCTAGAAACCATGCATTCCTTTGAAAAAGTGACTGAAATATGAATAGGAGAGAACTGACCATTCTATAACATACTATAAGTTAACTGAAAGGTAAACCACTCAGTTTAAAGGAGAATTCAACCCGTAACATAAAAAAACCATACCTCCGTACCCTACGTAGACCCCCCTCCCTCTTCCCCCCAGCCTATCTGACCCCCCGCACGGGCAAATGGCCCTAAGTTTTTGCTTACCCCTCAGTGCAGATTCTGTCCTCTGGAGTTCACGGCAGCCATCTTCTTTTCTCCGTTAAACTTCGGAAACAGACCGGCATTTTCGGCGCATGTGTAGTTGTAGTAGAGTAAGATTCCGGTCCCGAACAACTGTGCATTTGCCGAAAGTCATAAAAAGCGCTGCTTCCGAAGTTTAACAAAAGCAGCTGTCAAGAACCGGAAAACTGCTCCAATTGTGCATGCATACCGATCAGTTCCTGAAGAAGACGAAGATGGCGCTCATGAGCTCTACTGCACTGACTCTGCAAGGACTCTGTTAAGAATTAGGGGCAATTACAGGAGGTAACACTAAGGGGCAGATTTATCAAAGGTCGAAGTGAATTTTTGAATTAAAAAAATTAGAATTTCGAGCTATTTTTGTGTACCTCGACTAGGGAATAGTCCAAATTCAATTTGAATTTGAAAAAAAAAAAAATTGAAAACTCGAATATCTAAATTTATCATGTACTGCCTCTTTAAAAATTTGACTTTGACTATTCGCCATATAAAACCTGCCTAATTGTGGTTTTAGCCTATGGGGGACCTCCTATAACCTATTTGGAATCTATTGGTGGACTTTGAAAAATCAAAGGGTTTTTTGGTGAAAAACTTTGATTACAATTCGATGTAATGAGTTTTTACTTTGATTTGTACGATTCAAATTTGTCCAAATACGGACCTATTCGATCGAAAGCAAACCTATTCCGTTAAAATAAAACTTTGACTTAATTTCGGTTGGTCTTTTTTAATTAGAATTTCAAAGTTTTTCAAATTCAAAATTCGACCCTTGATAAATCTGCCCCTTAGGCTGGGGCGGGGGGAGCAGAGAGGGGAGGGGCTATGTAGGGGATAGCGATGTTTAATAGAAAGGGAGTTTAGTTCTCGCTACTTTGAGAAAAAAGTAATTTACAGAAAACAAGAGTGAAATGAGGAACTTCAGCACTTAGTAAGTAATAAATATGCCATATGCATTATTTATTTTTATAAATTAACATATTCGTATTACTAGAGCTGGGCGCCCCAGGCATACAGTCAGGGGCACATTTACTAAGGGTTGAATTTCAAAGTGAAAAAAACTTCGAAATTCGACCATCAAATTGCAGTAATACGATTTGCAAAGTCGAAGCTTTTTTTGATCAAATATGGCCATATGCGATCGAAGTAAAATAGTTTGTTCGATCGATGAAATCCTTCGATTTGAACGATTTAATCAATCGATCGAAACGATTTTCAAAAAAAAAAAAAACTTTGACTTCTAAAAACTTAGCCAAATGTTGGCTATAGGTTCTAGGAGGTCCCCATAGGCTAACATAGCCATTCGGCAGGTTTACGGTGGCGAAGTGTCGAAGTTTTTTTAAAGAGACAGTACTTCGATTTTCGAATGGTCAAATATTCAAAGTTTTTCCAATTCGAATCGAAGTCGAATTTGGCCTATTCGATGGTCGAAGTACCCAAAAATTACTTTGAAATTCGAAGTTTTTGAAATCGAAAATTCACTTCAACCCCTTAGTAAATGGGCCCCTCAATGTGCTTAAACGGAGTTGCGTTACTATTAAAACTGATTACAAGCATAAGCATGAATGGCCACCTCACTATACTTTTAATATACGTCAGATCAAATGTTTATGTAAAAAGCACCCATGAAGTGGAAGTTTGTGGAACAGATCTCCTAGGCCTCTGCCACAGTAGAGAAGCCACAAAAAACTTCTTAGCCTTTTAGATCGTTTCCTAAGCAATGCGCTGGTATCACCATAGCAACTAAACTTCTCAACCACTTCCGGCAACGACTTTGCGTTTATAGCCTCGTTTAGAACTCTTAATGCTTATTGGTCCGCGCTCTCCTGAACTATCGCGACGATTCTAAATAAAAAAACAGGCTCAGCTGAGCGGGTGGGATTGTGTCGCTGGGAAGGGATTTGGTACTGTAGAAGGATTCACTATGTCGGAGACAGACCCCAAAACTGTGCAGGACCTGACCGTGGTGGTGAGCGCTGGGTTTAGGGCGCGATGGGTTAGTTAAGGCTGAAGGTCACTGGTAATAGGAGACTAGTCCCGCAATAATGGGACTTTATTGATGACAATTTGGATATCGATCTTGTGGCCCTTCTGCGGTTAATGTTTATGTCTCCCAACAACCCCAAGATTTGCTATATTCTTTATTCTACTACGTACATAAGGGTCATGAATCAATATTCATATGTAATTAGTTGTAAGTAACAAGATGTTCTGTGCATTGCCTTTTGGTTGACCAGGATTTTAAATGCCAAAAAAGTACAAAAATACATTGTCAATGTATTTAAATCTAATAGTGTCTGTTTAGCATTCACACATCATTTCATTTATTCATGTTCTTATTTTATATAGAAACAAAAAATGGAATTCTAGAACCTTGTTATGAGCCATGAATTACATTTGACCTTCCCACTGGTGTACAAGAAAAAAAGCCTGTTGTATTCTTTATAGATTTTATTCTGTTCTCTGACCCTAAGGGCACTGCTTCACAAGGATAGTTGTCACCCAAGTAAATCCCTGATGTTACTAGTTAAAAAGATTAAAACTAAGTAAGCCTTATCTGAAAGGTCCACATAAATATACCATTAAACCCTCAAAATAATGCTGCTCTGAGTCCCCTGTCAAAAAGAAAAGAAAAAAACACAGCATTTCTTTCCTTCTATTGTGTCCACATGGGCTTCTGTATCAGACGTCCTGCCTTCAGCCCCGGGCGTGAGCATGCTCAGTTTGCTCCTCTCCCCCCCTTCTCTACTGTAATCTGAGCCCAGAGCTATAATTGAGCAGGGAGAGACTCTGGCAGGAAGTGATGTCACACCAAGCTAATACTGCAGCTGCTATCCTAAGCAAAGAGAGAGCTTTTTACTCCAGTATGGTAAAGCATTCTACAGAATGAATGTAGTGTTCTAGCTTGCGCTATTGTGGCTAATCTATTGGCAATAAAATGCCTTTGTTTCTTTCCATATCCTTTAAGGAATTAACACTTGTACTTGTACAATAATTAAGTTTTCCCTGGGCCAGTGCATTTTTTTTTTCTAAAGAGAGGCAGGCAGGTAACAAATATATTAATTTGATTCCCTGGAGGGTGCCTAACATTATTGTCCTTTAATGCAAAAAGATTTTGGGTGGAGAATATTTCTGAACTAAAATCTTGTGCAAGGAGGAATTGGTAATTGTGCATTAAATATTGCCATGGAAGTAAGATCATGCCAACATCATAAATACATTTTTGGATTCTGTTTAATAATCTGTTGGCATTGCATTGCCTAGAAGTGCTGAATATCACCAGGTCTAAAAAGGTTTATTGTGTTCCCAGCAGTTCTGCTGTTAACAAACTAAAATTTCACAGGTTGCAACTACCACACTTATTCCTGAGAATATCTGCCAAGACACAGAGCCCTGCAAAAAAAGTAACTGTGTATTATTTCTGCATAAACCTTTTACTGTTCACAACAAAAAAAGTAAATAATCAGGGGTACCCAAAATTTGGAACCTAAATGTACAGGGGAAATCTTTTCTTTGTGATCTTAAAGACTTTGTATTGATTTTAAACATATAGCGTATTAATTACTATAGAGATATCTTGCAACATTCTTTAAATAAAGTATATCCTGGAACTGATCATGATTTATTCACTTTGTATAGCCAAAAACTGTCAACTGGCATGGATCTTACATTATATTGTGGAACGAGTGGATACCAGGCCAATTTTTCTTACGGTTCTGTTGAGATGTTGCTGTGAGTTGCTTTATACAGACTTTCTGATGGTTAGTGCACATTGTTGCTGGCATGTGGTTCCATAGAGTAATTTTATGGTATTGTAAGTTGACAAGACCAGTCCTGTGAACAGGACAAGTATTGTAAGTGGAGTAACACAGGGCTCTGTACTAGGTCCTTTGCTTTTCAACTTGTTTATTAATGACCTGGAGTTGGGCATTGAAAGTACTGTTTCTATTTTTGCAGATGATACTAAATTGTGCAGAACTATAGGTTCCATGCAGTATGCTGCCACTTTGCAGAGTGATCTGTCTTGGGAAACTGGGCAGCAAACTGGAAAATGAGGAGAATGTTGATAAATACAAGGTTATGCGCTTTGGCAAATATAAATGCAAGTTATACACTAAATGGCAGTGTGTTGGGAGTTTCCTTAACTGAGAAGGATCTTGGTTTTTTTTTTTTTTTTTTTTAGATAACAAGTTATCTAAATCCAGGCCTTGCCATTCTGTGGCTACTGAAGCAAATAAAGTTCTGTCTTGCATAAAAAAGGCATGAAGGGATGAAAACACAATTTTGCCTCTTTATAGGTACCTGGTAAGGCTTCACCATAGTATGTGGAGCAGTTTTGGGCTCCAGTCCTTAAGAGGGATATAAATAAGCTGGAGAGAGTGCAGAGATGTGCAACTAAATTGGTTAGAGGGTGAAAGATTTAAATTATGAGGGTAGACTGTCATGGTTGATGTTGTTTTCTCTGGAGAAAAATGCTTGCGAGGGGACATGATTACACTTTACAAGTACATTAGAGGACATATAGGCAAATAGCAGGGGACCTTTTTACCCATAAAGAGGATCACCGTACCAGAGGCCACCCCTTTAGACTAGAAGAAAAGAACTTTCATTTGAAGCAACGTATAGGGTTCTTCACAGTGAGGACAGTGAGGTTGTGTTTTTTTTTTTTTTTTAATACATTTTTTACTTTTTTATTTTTTTTTATTTTACTTTTACAGGTGCAAAATTTGCTTCAGCAAATGCAAGACAAGTTCCAGACCATGTCAGATCAGATTATTGGAAGAAATATCCTTTTAGTAACCTGTAAACCCCACATTGTGTTAGCACTACTTCACAAGTATCACAGATTTACCTCATTGGGAGCCGTGAACAGAAAGTCCCATACAGCCAGGAAAAAAGCTGATGCACACCAGACTTCTTTTATTTTTACCATTTAAAATAGATTCAGCTTCAGTTCCCATCTCGGACCTTTTGCAAGATCATATAAGTACATTAAAAATAGAACTATATAAATGGATAAAAGCACACTCTGTGGTTAGTGTATGTATTCATTTATATACGCTTGTTTTTATTTTTTTTACTTCGTAAACCTAGTGTATAATAACTATATATAGGTGGATTATATAGTTGGTTCATTATAGTTAGTAGTCCCTAGTTCTCTGTGTCCCCTTTATCTATAATCTGTGTCCCTTATCTATAATCTCCTTATTCAAATTATACAGGCATTGATGCAGTAGTAAATCCCTCTAAATTTGTTTATGGCCTGTAAAGGGGCATTAGCCTTAAACTGCCATCTTAGCCCTTTGCTTGTAGAGCTATGGTATCTGTTTTCTGTCTGCAAACCCTTTATCCAGAACGCTTCGAATTACAGGAAGTCCATCTCACAGAGACTGCATTTTTATCAACTAGTTCTAATTTTTAAACATATTTCCTCTTACTCTGTAATAATAAACCAGTACCTTGTACCTAATCCCAACTAATATATCCTTATTTGAGGCAAAGCAATCCTATTGGGTTTATCTAATGTTAACATTTTTTTGAGTATGCTTAAAGTATGTTGATCTGGAAAACCCCTTGTTGCCAGCACTCTGGATAACCAGTACCATACCTATAAATCAGTCCGTTTTTAATTTATTGTGGCCATTTTGTTCATGTATGTGAAGATTTGCAGAGGTTCCCATTCAAGTGTTTCACAAACAATTTGATACATTCCTTATTAATACTTAGGTGTATGAATGCGATGGAATGTGAACTAGTTCTACTTGCCCGTCTGTACAGAAGTTTTTCTTTAACTAAATTACTTGATGACATGAGCACTCGTATAGATGACCTGGAGAAAAATATTGCAGACCTCATGACACAGGCAGGAGTGGAAGAAGAAGAGACTGCAAACAAGGTTGGTATCCTCATGTGCTGGGCTCGTATCACCATATGGAGAGTTTTGCTTTATGTGCTTCAGCCCACATTCACACTACAGTTGAATTGATTCCCGTCATGAATCTCTGATCTTACTCAATGTCACGATGCAACTTTACTTCATACAGTTTCACTGTGAATCTGTAAGAAATGCAAAAAGGAGCCATTGTAAATAACAGGAAGTGCTATGTACATGCCATATTTCTAATCAGACTTCTCACACTCAGATGGGATATATTTACATTTCACCTACAAAAGAAGTTTTTAAAATGACCCTGGTATTTAGAATTTAACTCTTCATTGTGCAGCTCTCCAGTTTGCAGTTTAAATTGTTAAACTAGGCAGTCCGAGAGATAAATAGCATAGGAACCGAGAGAAAAACGGTTTTAAAAAAGGCGCCGATTAAACCTTCACTTGCAGGACCTCAAAAATGTAAATCTTTAATTTCAAATGATGGATGCCTTTTTAATGGTATGCTACACTTCTACGCCATGTCCGTACAAACAATTTACAATTGTTTCAGTCCGAAATTCTGTTTTAAGGCAACTTATCATTAATTTATACCAATTTTACTCTTAAAGGAACAGTTAAGTGTACAAATATATAACTGGGTAAATAGGCTGTAAAAAATAAAAAACATTTTTCTTTGAATTACTTCAGCGCACTGCCAACTTTAAAGTAGATTGGTGCTTCTTTCCTCAAAGACTTCACCGCACGTCTTTAACATGAACAATTAAATCAGATGAGTGAGGAGAGCAATCCAAACAGCAGAATACCTGCTACAATGTGATTTATTTGCAACTACAAACAGTTTGTAGTTGCAAATAAATCACATTGTAGCAGGTATTCTGCTGTTTGGATTGCTCTCCTCACTCATCTGATTTAAAATAAAAAAAAATGTTGCTAATATAGTTAGGCAAAAATGTAGTTTATAAAGGCTTCCTGCTTTTCAGCGACTTTAAGGGTAGGACTACATGGTCATTTTCAGCATGATTCGGTGTGCTACAACAAAATGCCGGCATCAAATCAAATGCGATGGAAATAAGGGAAGTAATGGATGAAGTTGCAGCGGTGATATGTCGTGACACGACTGTCGAATGCAGGTGCAGCGTCTGCATCCAACAGTTGCGTTGCGTCTGATCAACGCTGCGACACCATCCAACAATGTATTCACTTACCTTATTCCGTTGCATGCAATTTGACGCTGGCGTTTTGTTGCAGCGCGTCAGATTGCACCGAAAACATCTATGTAGTCCTACCCTAAGGTGGGGCCACATGGGGCATAGCTGTTCAGTGAGTTTGCAATTGATCCTCTGCATTCAGCTCAGATTTAAAAGCAACAGTTATGGCCCATGTGCCCCCTCAGGTCACTGATTGGTTACTGCCTGGTCAGTATCAGGGGAAACCAAGAGCACTGCAAAGCAGGAAGTAATGTTCTGGCTATTATGTTGAATATCCAGTCACTCCAACCTTTATAGATACATTTTTGGCTAACTAACAATATTAGAAACACTGTTTATGTTGCACAGCATCTGTTTAAACATCTGTTTAACCAGTTTTTATTTTTATACTGAACAATTCCTTTAACTGTGGATCTGGCCTCTCAAGAGGGTCTCAAAGCAGTGGATGAGGTGGAGGCCATTTAGGAGGGAGAATTTATGATTGACACAGTAAATAGGCTAAAAGGGACCTTAACAAATGTAGGTGGGTTTGAACCCAAAAAGTCTGAAAACTAGGGATGCACTGAATCCACTATTTTGGATTTGGCTGAATTCTTTGCGAAAGATTCGGACGAATACTGAATCCAAATCCTAATTTGCATATGCAAACTAGGAGTGGGGAGGGGAAAACGTTTTTTTACTTCCTTGTTTTGTGACAAAAATTCACGTTATGCAAATTAGGATTTGGATTTGATTCGGCCGGGCAGAAGGATTTGGCCGAATTCCAAACCGAATCCTGGATTCGGCGCATCCATACTGAAAACCTCTGGGTGAAGTATTAGAGTAAATCTTCCATGAATTTTTAACAAATCTTGTTTACCAGCACATTAATTGATATCCACCTGACTCATTTTTTTTTTCTCCATTTTTAGCAGCAGCAACAGCCGCCGCCAAAATAGCTTGCACTGCGGGATTCCCAAATTTTATACCAGCCCACTGGACAACCGTCCCAATTTAGAAGGCTGCGGAACTTTTTTGTAATAACTCTTGTGATAGAGCATTGATTTCTTACTTGTATTGTTCATTTGGATTTGTATGTATTATGATTATTTAGTGATCTCATATTATATAAGTCACCACCAAATAAATGGTCACACTTAGCTTGTTTTATGTGTATGTGTGTGTATATATATATATATATATATATATATATATATATATAGATATATATATTCTCAAATATATTTAAGTTGCACAGAAGATTAATTCATTCATTGTATAAATGATATTGTGGTTCACTAGCAATAATCCAGTTCTTTACCCTTGTAGTGCTGTGGATTGTGGAAATTACAGGACTGTAGTGCAGCGCTGTAGATTCTGTTTCTGGTCAGCACTCGGATGTAAGATGTGATGTCTCAGGGCAAAGTAGACCAAAGAACTTGCAGGTATTGAGAAAAATAGCCTGATATGTTATTATTATTTCTTTCCTTTTCACTTAGTAAAATGAGAGGGCATAGATGCAGTTCTAGCCTTAATCATGTAGCCTGGCTGAAGCCAGAATATATACATTTGTTTTCAGATTAATCGAAGTCCGACATCACTAACCAGATTAATCACTGTTTTTGGTAGAAATTATATTTATAATAATTTACTAGTAGGTGTAGTAGAGTAAAAGAAAACAGACCCAAATTCATGACTAGTGATGGGCAAATCAGACCCGTTTCGCTTCGCCAAAAATTCACAAAACTGCGAAAATTTTGCCTGAATGCAATCACATGACCATTCTTTTCCACCCATTGGAGTCTATGGGCGTCGTTTTGTGGCAAAACTCTGTGAAAAATTTCACTCATCACTAGTCATGACATGCATGCTGCTGATTCTGTGTAATTTAATCATTAATTGAGGCTTGTTACAAATAATAATCATTTGTTCCAAATAATACAGTTCAAATAGTGAGGTCATTCATTCTGTGAAAAAACAGATGTCAATTACGGCCTTTATTTAAGGAAGGCAGCAAATGTTGTGCATGCTGGTTATAGTGCATTTATATCTGAAAATCTGAGTTAAATGGATCCTTCCAAACATTGTTCAGAAGAACAGTGATTTTTGATTAGAAAGTTAATTCAAGCCACAGTACACAGTGAAGCATGGTGGCACAAGCATCATGATATGGGGATGTTTCTCATACTATGGTGTTGGGTCTATTTATCACATACCAGGGACCATGGACCAGTTTCAATACATCAAAATCCCTGAAGAGATCATGTTGCCTTATGCCGAAGAGGAAGTGCCCTTGAAATGGGTGTTTCAACAAGACAACGAGCCCAAACAAACCAGTAAATGAGCAACATCTTGGTTCCAGACCAACAAGATTGACGTTATGGAGTGACCAGCCCAATCCACAGACCTTAATCCAATAGAAAACATGTAGGGTGACAAAAAATGCCACTTCTTAGACCAAACTAAGAAATGATGAAGAATTGTGGAATTTAACAGATGCCAGAAATTGGTCGACTCCATGCAACACAGTTGTGTTATACAACTAAGTATTAGTGAAGTGATTATAAAGGAAAGCATGAAATGAATGAGTTTGTAAAGAAAAATGCAGACACTGCTATTTTTTTGGAGCAGTTTAATATTCCCTTTTTTTCACATTCTGTAAAGGAATATCACAAATGTGATACATTTTTCATCATGTTTTGATTTCGAAGAGACTGTGTAGTGTTCCCAATGCATTTGTGTGTATGGAAATAAAACATTTCCAAATAAAACGTTATCCATTATTACACCTTAACAAAAACACATTCTGTATATTTCAGCAAAACTTGGCTCATTGAAAAAAAAAGTAAAAGCATCATTAACCCAGAAACAGGCTTAAATGGCTTATTTAAATACCTTTGCTGAAATGAAGTATCATTTTATAAAGCAAGCAGTGAAATGGTATGTAAGGCCATACCCAAACAGGCAACAACCACAAAATCATATTGCTCAAACTGCTCATCCATTCATATAATAAAAGCAATTAAAAAAAAATGAGCACTAAGAAATGTTAAAATTCTTGTGTGTATTTTTAGCATCTGTGTATGCTTCTGTATATTTTTCTTAAGGGAGGAACTCCATGTTGCGTCTCAAGCGTTTCGTATGTCCTGAAGACACAGCAAGTGAAGGAGAAATGGCAGGTAAGAACTAGAGTCCTGCAGTGGGCCAGGTACCCGTGGGTTACCCACAAAAACCTGCGGTATCCTGCATGTTGCGGGTAGAAGTTCCGGGTGAGGGTATATACGCGGGACGGGCCGTGGGTCTTCTCAATAGCGATTTGTACTCCTTTTTTTCTGATCATGCCTACTTCCTATAATGTCACTTCCGGTTTACAATGACAGCACTTCCTGTTTTACTCCTTTTTTCTGATCACGCCTACTTCCGATGATGTCACTTCCGGTTTATAATGGCAGCATTTCCTAATTTTTGATGGTCCGTGGGTCCAGGTTGCAGGTAGGGTCGGGTTGCGGATTGCAGGTTGCGGGTTTGGGTTCCAAAAAATGGACCCGCTTGCTGCACGCTGCGTTTTCATCCCACAGTCGGATAAATGTAGTTTTTACCTGGCCTTTCTCCTTCACTTCCTGTATCTTCAGGACATCCGACACGTCGCATGCATTTCGTCGCATGGCAACGTGTGCATGGCTCCCTAGCTTGCATGCACTGTGCATACTGCTGTGTGTTATGTCACTAGAGAAAGACAAGCACATGACAGAATAAATTGGCATCTGTTTGGCGTTTTACATTTGGCGTTTGGTCCTGCAGTGGATTGGTGGATCTTTCATGCATTCCACACAAATGACACACTGCAGGGGAAAGCAGGAGTCACTGCAGCACATACTGGTCTATTCGTTTGTACTCCCTGTGGTGTCTGGAACCACTGATCCTGGTGGAACACATCAATTTGCAGTATAATTCTTTTTTTTTTTTTTAAATTCAATGTAAATGCCATCTGCCAGTCTCTTGGCTAATTCATAGGATAGCAAATGTTATGATTATACATACAGGTATGGGATCTGTTATCTGGAAAACCTGTAATCCAGATAGATCCAAATTACGGAAAGGCTTGATTTTAATGAAATAATCCACATTTTCAAAAATTATTTCCTATTTCTCTATAATCATAAAACAGTACCTTGTACTTTATCCAAACTAAGATATAATTAATCCTTATTGGACTCAAAACCAGCCTTTTGGGTTTATTGAATGTTTAAATGATTTTCTAGTATACTTAAAGTATGAATATCCAAATTACGGAAAGATCCATTATCCAGAAAACCCCAGGTCCCAAGCATTCTGGACAATAGGTCCCATACCTGTATTACATCATATAGACACACGCACAGTATTTGTAAGTGATATGGGACCAAATGTGTGACAACAAAAAGTGGCCTGAAGAAGGCTATCCTAGACTGATGCATGCACGTTCTTTGGGTCAAAACGCTTGCTATCTGAGTCAAGCAATATTTCCCATTTACATACTGTATACATTATGGTGAATCTTTTAAGATCTACTGATAAACCACTATTTTCTCTTTAATAGAATACTTAAAGTTGTAATCAAACTATAATAATATATAACAATAAGATGTGGCAATAACTGGTCAAACGCAGATCATTTCTGCAAAAGTTGAAGTACTTTTATTGACACAGCACTTAGAATTTTGCAGTAATTATCTGCATTTGACCAGTTCTTGCCACATATTATTGTTGGACTACAAAGCTTCACTTGACGGAAGCAGTGGTATTGGTTTATATTAAGCACTTAATCCTCATTTTCCATTATATGAAGTTGTTGACATTTAAGGAGTACTGCACTGTGGTGGAAGGTAAATGTCGCTTTTAATATTTTGTTTTGTGGACCAGGCCCCCTCAAACCATTCAGATGTCTACACTGCTGTAAAATAAGCAGTTCATATTGATTCTGTATCCTAAATCAACTGTTTATCTGCCTGATTCTCTTTTATAGTGCTGTTCCCTTTACACCAACATTTTCTGTGATAGTCATTGATCCACTATAGACTTTATGGTAATATTAATACCACCTGTGCAGACTGCAAATGGCCCCTACTGGTCCCCAGCTGTACAGGCAGATTTTCAAAGTGGAATCTGGGGACACTTAAATGTCTGGCATGCAAATATTTATTTAGGCATGCAAACTTTTAGACAACTCCCCTCTGACTACACACACACTCAAGGTCATGGATATAAAGTTTTATCTAAAAAAAATATATTAACATATAATTTACAGCTGCTGTCAACTCAGCAAAATTGTACTGCAAGTGGGCAAATAGCTGCAGGTGTGTGGACCAAGGTCCTGAAATGATTCCTTTACCCAGGGAACGGGAATCTCCATGAAAATTAACATTTTAGAGCAAGCTCCATCTGTATAACCAGTAACAGGTGGATTCAATTTACATACAGTTTTGGGTGTTTCTACAGTGGCTATGGTATGTCTTTTCTGTCTGCCTTTTTCAGTCAAACATGGCCATGCAGCCTGTTATTTGCTTGACTTGCATCTGCATAGAAACAAGATGAGGAAGCTGTTGTGGAAATTCAGGAACTGGAGATCACTTGAGGTAAAAGACAAAATATATTTGATACAGGGTCCTTGGATTCTGAATCACAGAGTTTTACAGTGGATGGGAGTAAAAGAGAGTTACTGGGAGAGTATAGAGATATTGCTTCACAGTACAGAGAAACAAAGAACTGCTCTTACAGCCAAGCAGGTGGCTCTGCACCTCAAGGCCAGGGTACTGGTGACCAAGGCTAGCTTGAGAACAGAATCCATCCAAGTCAGGGGGCTGCATTCACAGAATTGTATTCTCTCTCACTGTTAGGGTAGAACTGCACAATTGTTTTTCATCAGATATTGTGGGTCAGATTTTATCTGATCCTCCATGCAACACCACGCTACAGCACAAGCTTTTGTAGGATGCTACAAAATCTGATGCCCCTAGACTTGAATGTAGTCAGATCAGGTAAGTTTGATGGAGTCTTTGGGTAGGACTCCACGAGCGAGCGCAGCAGCGTCTGCATCCGACATTCGGATCACGTTGGATCAATGCTGCGACACCATGCGACAATTCTATCTCTTGCCTTATTTTTGTCTTATGCGACAATTCGCATGCGTTTTGTCGCAGCGCGTCGGATCGCGACAAAATCGGTTGTCGAGTCCTACCCTAAAGTTCATGCGTTTACATCCAACAATATATTTCAATGAGGAAAAAGTCTTTCCGACACCATCTGTTTTTATCTTGTCGGGTGAAGACAGCGTTGACATCAGACAGTCGTGCCATGTCGGATGGAAAATTTTAAATCAGTCCCATTGTATTTTAACCCACACGACAACATCAGACTTGTAGGATGCGTTTAGTCGAACAGACACCATACTACAAAAGTGCTTGTGTAGCTCAGGCTATACCTCCCCTGTTGGGCAATGCACAAATTACTGACCCTAGGGACAGGTGTTCTTGGTATGGTTTTTCCTGAATGCTTGGTCTCTTAAACATCAATCATATCTCTGTTTCTTTTAACTCTAGGATTCACAAATATTTCCCCACTCCATGCGCAAGTTGGCTATTTGAACTAAGCCCTCCCTAAAGATAATTCGATAACAGCAAAGAGGAATAGAAGAGCACAAGAAGAAGTCAATGAGTATTAGAATCCCAGAATGCAGGTGGGTAGAGCAAAGAATAACAATGATAAATTAATGTCTTAATATTGCAAATATGTATAAATAATCTGCAGTGGTGTCACTGGACTGTAAAATATCCTACATAGAATTACTAAGTGCATATGTTGTTCTGGAATCCACTTTTGCTGCCAGCAGGAATAATCTTCCATCCTGAATGACTAAATCAAACAACATTATTGTCTGTAGCCCTAATGTTAAAGAACACAAGGTCCTTTGCCTGATGTTCTTTTAGATGTAAGTACATTGTAAGTTACATTTACGTCAGCCTATTGTTGTATTCATTTGATCTTCTATGCTTTTGAAAAGAGTTCGTGTCAGTTTCAATGTTGCATACCTCAGTGTCCATATGTACATTACTCTTCTTTGAAAAGAAAAAGGCAGAAAGCCAAATTGCTTGTCAAAGCTTTAGAAATCATGGAGTGGTAAGCAGTACCAAATAAAATAAATAGATGACACCAAATAACTGGAGGAAAAGGCCGCAACCTGATTTATTAATTGTTTTAGCCTTTACATCTATACAAATCCATGAACATGTATACCTGATTCCCGCTGGTAAGTATCTCTCCCCAGGGACCTGATTATATAGGGGCTTCTTATTGCCACCTGACCTATTCTTTCTCCTTTTGTCCAATCACCTCTTACCTGTTTCAATTCCCACAATCACCTGACATGTGTTAACCTAACCTAATTTACCACTAAGACACCTGTGCTTTATCTATTTGACTGGCACC
Organism: Xenopus laevis; assembly: GCF_017654675.1. Classification (NCBI taxonomy): domain Eukaryota; kingdom Metazoa; phylum Chordata; class Amphibia; order Anura; family Pipidae; genus Xenopus; species Xenopus laevis. The sequence continues at coordinate 44,470,051 of NC_054378.1, forward strand.
CTCCCATGGATAGCTATGAGCCTATTTGGCTCACAGCTGTCAGCACACTGTGAATAAACCTTCATTGCTAGAAACAGGGCCCTGGTAACAGCATAGATTCAGTTGTTTGTAGGAAAAAAACATATAGCCCTTCCATAAAGCATTCCCATGTTCCCCATTGTAAATCACTCTTTTTAAAGAAGCTGTTTAGGTTTAGAAACCTACAATAACAACTAAACTGTATGTCCGTGTTCATAACAGTCCATCACTTCTGCCGGGGCATATTTTTTCCAATCAGGAGCCACATTAGCTTGATTTGGATCAACAATGAAAACAAAGCATCTGATGAACATACAGTGGGTCAAAGAGTAATGGAAGGACACTTGTTGCCATAAATATCAGCATCTTTGCGCATTTTTCAAATAATGCACTAATTCTGACTGGAAATGTTGAAATTATAGTTTCAATTAAGTGAAAAAAACAAAAACGGAATACATTGCTGCATCTTATTTTATTACACTTATATGTCAAATGAATTGGAAATTTTTTTTACAAGAAATATTTGGGTATTATGTAGGTAATTCTACACTACAAGCTTCTCATTTGCTGTGTTATTTATTATCCCTGGATGCAATTGAAAAAACTGATCAAAGGCTGCAGAGGATTTTTTGACTTGTGGTGGAGGAACCATGCTCAACTGCTGAACAGATTCATGCCCAACTCAATTAAACAGGGCTCTATATTAAGAGACTCCGGATGATCCCACTGATGACAAAGTATCATGAGAAAGTGCAATTGACTCTCACTGAGAGTCATTCTTTTTGGGAGACCATCCTGTGGGAAGATAGACAAAGTTAGAGCTTTATGGTAAAGCCCAACTTCCCTTTGTTTACAGGAAAAATAATGAAGCCTTAACACCATCCCTACAGTTAAATATTGAAGAGGTTTGCTGATGTTTAGTGGCTGCTTTGCTGCTTCTAATATTTGATGCCTAGAATCTGTGCATGACAGCAGCAGATTGTCTAGGCATATAGGTTTGTAATATTGAACCCAGAGTCAGAAAGCTGGAGGAATCAGAGCTATCTATAGGGAAACAGAAATATGAATGAACGGAGGACACACCATACAATTAGATATTTAGCAAAAATATAAGTTAGGTGCAAAAAACAGTGTGTAGCTCATTGAGCTCTGCCAAATGAAAAAACACCACCAACAAGACACAGAATTGCCCCAAGGCTGGAATAAAACACAAATGGAAGCTTCCATGTATTCATATTAAACTAAAGCAAAAAGCTAAAAAATGAAAATAGTAACCTGTTCTTTAACTCCAGCATGATCATGTTCTATTACTATGGAATATTTAAGTAGACAGTGATGCAGAATAAACAGAACACAGAATATATGTCTAGAGAGAAAGAGTCTTGTTCACGCCCAGCTTTTCTACAAATAAAAGAAAAAATATATGCATCCTTAGGCCAAAGTAAAAACCAGCCCACTGGGTTTTCAGAATACTTTCATGTGCTATTTATTTTGAGGGCGCTTGCTTCTTCCCTGCAGTAAGACAGCACCTGTCTGGAACCAGTTTTATATTATTATTTTTTTCTTCTTTCAGTTAGATGAGACTTTACTGAGCACAGCAACTAGGAAATGAGCCAGTAAAGTATTCATTGGAAGTGCTGCTAACTTTGTTCATAATTTAGCAAGTCCTTTTGCTTGGAACAAAGTCCAGCCTCTTAACATCTTGAAGGTATACTAATTAGCCATTTCATGTAGGTTTGAAGGAGCATTAAATAAGGTTAATAAACCATCTGAAACTGAGAACATTTATTAGAATTTTATTGCAAATGTTTCTCTTATTTAATCATCTTTCTGTTGCATGGGGTGAATCCTGAGCATTTGTATCCATACCTATTACTACTCGCTGCGCTTCTACATATATTAAGCACATACATTGTTCATCAACAAGCAAATAAAGGAATGTGCATTTTCACAGCCAGAAAGTAAGTAAGTAAGTGTGTGTGTGTGTGTGTCACAACAGTCATGCAACATGTCTACCCAAACAGAACACAATGTGTGTCATTTACATTGTGGCACTTATTTGCAGACTTTGGCCTTAGCATAAAGCTGGTTATAGTTGGGCTGATACCGACTGCCAACTTGGCCATTTCTGACTGTGTTGGCTGATTTGGGACCAAAAAAAGGCCCATCATCCAATATCTGTAGATATCGATATCCAATCAATATTGAATATGGTGGCAACATCCATACTGAGCCATGGATAGCGTCCTCTCTCAACATGTCTGCAAGGGGCCTCTATATGATCCAATTATTGACTTTGAGCCAGTAAATCAGCCTGATAAAGCTCACTGCCTGGGTGTCCAAATTGAGCAAAGATCTAAACAGTGCAACTATTCAAAATGAGCACATTTTCCAACATATTGTTAACCTAAAGCTTTGTTACCAATAATTACCAATTATTGGTTTACTCATCCATATTCTGAAGGCAAGCTTGATGGAAATGAAGCCTTAGGCCTCAACCTTGCAAGGCTTTAGAATTCCAAGACTTAAATGTTAACAAAAGCAGCCATAACAGGAATAGTAGCAGAGTGTGTTTGTAACTTGCTTTTCCTTATAGCATTTATAGTACATTCAGCAAGCTGGATATACAAACTACCAGTTCTTTATTAAGGCCTACAATACAGTTTAATTTTAATATTTAATAAACCCAAATGCCATTTTAAGTAGACTGTACAGTTTTTAAAAAATGTTGGTGAAACGTTGATAGTAAATACATTAATCATATATTATATGGGATTGTTTGCTAGTGTGTACATTTCTTTTATACAGTTGTGTTCAGATTAATAGCAGTGTGTTTGAAAACGCTAAATAAAGCTCAGAATCCTTATAATAGGTTTTATTTCCATACACACAAATGCATTGGGAACACTGCACATTCAATTCCAAATCAAAACATGAATTGAACTCCACACTGCTATTATTTGGAACAAGCTATTATTATTTAACACTATTTTTTGCAACAAGCCCCAATTAATGATTCAACTACACAGAATCAGCAGCATGCGTGTCATGATTGTTTTGTCTATTGGTTTTCTATTACTGTGCTATACCTGCTAGTAAATTGTCATCTAGAAATATAATTTCTACCAAAAACAATGATTGATCATGTTAGTGATGTCGGACTGCTGTTATTCTGAACACAGCTGTAGCATTGTCCTGATGTACATTCTAAATCCTGGGGGATTTTTTGCAAAGTATTTTTCAATTTAATTTACAAGTATAGGATCAGTTATCTGAAAATCCGCTATCCAGAAAGCTCTGGATTATTAAAGGTCGTCTCCCATAGCCTCCATATTAATTAAATAATTCACAATTTTTAAACATATTTCCCCTTTCTCTGCATTAACAAACCGCTACCATTTCCATGTAACAAGACTGGTAAGAAAGCAATCCTATTGGGTTTATTAAATGTTTAAATGATTTTTAGCAAACGTAAAGTATTTACTTTTAAATTACGGAAAACCCCACGTCCCATTCATTCTGGATAACAGGTCTTATACTGGTACAATATTTGTTGTTATAGTGAAGAATTATTCCACATAGCTTTGTATGCACTGCCCTCTCCTGGTGACTGCAATGTTATGCACTATTACCTTGCTCAGACATTTCAACATAATGGCAGGGCCCTCCGATCCCATTCTTATTCTGTAAACCTTGTTTGTTAAGTTATTGTAATTGTGATTTTTTTTTCCACTAGTAATTGTCCGAAATGCACATTTTTTATGTTTTACAGATATTCACATTTTTTTTCATTCATAGTTTTGATATTCAGATCTTTTAATAACGTTCATGGAATTTGTGGTTCTAGAGAAATATGAGGGACAGTAGCAGCATAATGTAGGTCAGTTATGGAAAAATTGTTCATAATACGAATAAATCACATTGCGAATAATTTTGCCTTCATGCAAATGTAACAAACATTTTGCGAACCCTTTATCCCTTTACAGTAGGATAGCAATTGCAAATTTGTGTCAATCTGCAAACATTGAAACATTAGTTACATGTCATTAATTGGCAAGCTAAATCAAAGTGGGACCCACATTACCAAGACCAACAGATCTTTGTTTAGAAAGCAATCTTTACTGTATACAAAGCAATGTTGTGACACTATCATATCAAAATCCAAAATCACATCCACTGTATAAACATCCTACTTCATAACAAACAAACATATGTCCAAAGTAATCATTCATAAAGTTGTGCTTATTATAGCAATATAATCAATCCTTATTGGAGACTAAAAATCAATTATATTGGGTTTATTTCATGTTTAAAGGGGTTGTTCACCTTTTGAGATAACTTTTAGTATGATATAGTAAGTGATATTCTGAGACAGTTTGCAAACTGTCTCAGAATATCTTTTTATTCAGTACCTCTCCAGTCTGCATTTTCAGCAATCTCGTTGCTAGGGTCTGAATTACCCAAGCAACCATGCACTGATTTGAATAAGAGACTGGAATATGAATCAAGGTGGACCTGAATAGAAAGATAAGTAACAACAACAATATATTTGTAGCCTTACAGAGCATTTGCTTTTTGGAAAGGGGTTAGCGACACCCATTTGAAAGCTTCAAAGAGTCAGAAGATAAAGGCAAATAACTAGAAAACTATATAAAAAAATAAATAATGAGAACCAATTGAAAATTTGCTTAGAATTCTATAGGTGAACTACCACTTTAAGTGATTTTCTAGTAGACTTAAGGTAGGGAGATCCATATTACAGAAATACCCCTTATCTGGAAAATCCCAATTCCCAAGCATTTTGGATAACAAATCCTATAATGCAATTGTCCGGAGCACAATTGTGAAAGTGAACCCTTGGCAAACTTTCCAATAATTTTTGATAGAGGCCTTTCGAAATTTTGTATTGATAAGGATATTTTGCAATAGTTTGAATGGTAGCTGCAAAGTGATTATGTCTAGCCTTTACTTGCACCGCATTGTAATTTAGCTATAGTCTACACACTGCAGAACAAAACAGAAGTATAACTAGGCATTGTGAGATATGATATACAGAGGAATAGTACACACACATATAAAGAAAAACATCAACCAAGAAACATTAGCATTTTAAAGCTATAGCAGTGCTACTCAGAGAAGTTTCCAAATGCTATTACTTTGGTAGAAAAAGAGGCTTGCTTTTTCTGTTTTTCGTAATATATAACCATTTTTACTTTATAACCACAGGAATCTATAGTCAGATATTTAGAAGAACAAACTAATTTATTAGGTCAGAGTGACATAAAAAAATTTTTGGTTGCTCTAGCACAGGGATCCCCAACCTTTTGAACCCATGAGCAACATTCAGAAGTAAAAGGAGTTGGGGAGCAACACAAGCATGAAAAATGTTCCTGGGGTGCCAAATAGGGGCTTTGATTGGCCATTTAGTGGATTATGTGGATTGTCAACCTACATTGAGACTCTGTTTGGCAGTACAACTGTTTTTTATGCAACTAAAACTTCCCTCCAAGCCTGGAATTCAAAAATAAGCACCTGCTTTGAGGCAACTGGGAGAAACATCCAAGGGGTTGGAGAGCAACATGTTGCTACTGGTTGGGGATCACTGCTCTAGCAAGAGGATCACATCACCTTCTATCAAGCTGAATAAATTTTTTTTCTAAAAAAAAAGCACAGAAATTAAAAATAATGAGTCTTACAAAGTGGCTATTTTGCTCTGTAGTGACCAAATTAAGATTTTCGTTTTATCTGAATACAAATACTTTAACATCTTACTTTTATAAAAGGCAGGTCAATTGGTCCCTGATAAAAATGACTGTAGAGCATGTACAATATATAATAGAAGTAGGATGGAATAAACAGCTTCAAAGGCAGTGATTTCAAAAACCACTTGCAGTTTGAAATCACTGCCTTTGAAGCCGTTTATTCCATCCTACTTCTATTATCCTGATTACGTTGGGAGTGTGACACGAACTCCTGGAATTTGTAGCTGTAAAAACATTGGAATTATACGCTGGCACCTAAAAACTTTGCTTTAGCTGTACAGTATATGATACATACTATTATGAACAAAGTATAATCTCTGTAAACACCTGCGGATTGTGTCAGTGCTGTATAAACCATAATTTACTGTGATAAGGTTTCTAAAAATATCCTTGGTACATGCAGTAGAGGGCACTGTGCTCATTCTTTTTGTTTAGTTCTGAAAAGTCTTGTTCACATAATAACCACAACTAAAAGGTCCCCCCCCCCCCATTCTTACCACATTGAGATCTTAGGGCTGCTGTAGCTCTGAGTGCTAGAAATAATGCCACTGCCAGCTCTAAATTCTACAAAGTTCTTTGGGGAAAATGTAAAAATCCTCTTGACACCTTCAGTTGTGCCTAGAAACTCTGTACAATAAATCCATGAAACACAACACAGCACAGTCTTCTTAAATAAAGGACATTCGTACAAGATTAATATCTCAGTGAAACTTGTATTAAAGATAGTAGCAACTGCAGAATTAGGCAGTTGCATTAATTATGACAGATAGAATGGACCTTTTCAAGAAAGCAGTGTTTCCAACTAGACACTGAGTGTGGGAATGGGGAATGGAGTTCAGAGCAGGTAACTTGTGCATACCCACACTCTGTCCTTCGGTATTACTAGCACATGAAGAGTCTGAAATTCATTGGTCTGCAGTACTGTTTAAAAGAACACTAACACAAGCACGGAGCCACACTGTTAATGCCTAAAAGTATAATACAAATGGTTGGTTTACCTTGTTTGTCACAACGGGACTCTTGTTTGCTACACATGAAACTGTGGACTGTTTGCATTCCAAGCCTCTTTTTGGACTACAATCCACATTTTGGACTGATTGGACAATGAGTGACAGGGAAATGGGAGGCAGAACATTTTTGGCTTTAAAGGGGTTGTACAATTTTGATGTTTTACCCTGATGAAGGGTGTGTTGCACCCCCCATATTGTTGATGCACAGGTGGCGACAATAAAAGGTGTAAGCCCCCTGACTGAGCATTATTATATGTGCGGCTCCGTGCTCTCTTTACTACTGTGAGGACCGTGCTAGTCATATGGGAGGCCAATGCAGTGAAAAAACTATAGTGGATACTTCTCAATGCCCTATCAGCCTTAAAGGAGAACTAAAAACCCAAACTAATTAAAACCCCTACCCTCCATTAGGGATGTAGCGAACTGTTCTGCTGCGAACTAGTTCGCGCGAACTTTGACCGTTCGCGTCCGCCGAATGTTCGCGAACGTTTGGGAACGTTCGCATTTTGAGTTCGCGTTCGATTCGAATACAAGTCGTTCGACCATTCGACCATTCGAATTCCTTCGACCGCTAAAAATCGAACGATTTCCATTCGTTCGAACGATTGTAAGCATTCGATCGGATGAAAAGCATTCGATCGAATGGCTTCGATCGTTCGATTCAAATGAAAATCCTTCGATCGAATGATTAAAATCCTTCGAATTGAACGATTTTAGCGGGTGTTCAAAGTTCGCGAACTGTCCGCGAATGTTCGCATTTTTTGCTGGTGTTAGCGAACTGCTTTCGCGAACACCAAATCGGCAGTTCGCTACATCCCTACCCTCCATAGTCCCCCCTGCACAGGTGTAAATGCCCCATAGTCTTTAATTACTCTTGATGCAGAGTCAGTGGAGCTCACCCACGCCATCTTCACTGCTTCAGGAACCTTTGGGTAATTTCGGCAATTTCCGTGGCTGTCTGCACGTGCCCAGTTCGGGACAGGAAAATTGCTACAACTGCGCATTCACCGATACGCTGCTTACTTACTGAAACAGTGAAGATGGCGTCCGTGCGCTGCACTGACTCTGCATCGAGGGGTAATTAAAGATTTAGGGGCATTTACAGGCATCAACACCTGTGTGTGTGGGGGGGGCAGGGAGGGGGTTATAGGGACTATGGAGGGTAGGGGGTATGGGTTTACATTAGTTGGGGTTTAGTTCTTCAATGCTCAAAAATATGCAAACTTCCCCATTTTTTCCCACTAAGCTTAAATCAGTTCATAGGCATGATTGGGCATCTATATGCAAAGTAATACTTAAACAGAGCTCCTAGGAATAAGTGCACATAGAAAACTTCATACAGTATCACCAAGGATGTATTTGCCATATAGGCACTCAAGGGCCCTCGGATTCATATATGGTATAAAAAATTAAAAAAAATTTGAAAAAAATAAAAACTTTCCAGTAAAAAAACCCCTACCTTCCCAGCTGCTAAATACTTTTCTATTAGATCCGGCAGCAAAGGTGGGGGTAGTGGAACCTATCATTTATATCTTAGTTGGGATCAAGTACAAGGTACTGTTTTATTACTACAGAAAAAAAGGAAACCATTCTTAAAAAATTAGAATTTATTTTGAGTCGAGGGGGAGATGGCCATTAAGCAATTTGGATGTCTGGATAAGGGGTTTCCAGATAACTGATCCTATACCTAGTGGAGGCTCGTTTATCAGAAAATTTGCACCTGGGCAGTAACTCATAGCAACCAGTTAGTAAATAGGCAATTTTAGCATGCTGCGGTTAGAACAATAAAGGCAAAAACTTGACTGGCTACCATGGGTTACTGCATGATGAATTTACCCTAATCCCTCTGCTTGTCACAGTTGTGTACTGATACCCTATAACATTTCCAACTTATGCTTTCTATATTTCAATTAACTAACTAATAAACTAACTAATGCTATGTGGGTGCTGCATTCTGAGCAAGCTGTCCATCAGTGAAGTGCTGCTGTGCCTTACGTATGCATTTAAAAATACATTTAAAAAGATCTGTATATGCATTAAGCAAAGCATATAATCACCAGTCAATAACTATACAGCTGAAAGATATTTACTGCAAAATGTATGTAATTCATGGGAAAATTTATTTAAAATGACAAAGTGACTTTTTTTTTTATAGAGAAGTGCATTAAAATAAACCTCATGACTTTTGTCAAGAAGCAATGAACTTTCCAATATAAAAACAATATTATTAACATGTATTTGTACCAGACAGCATATCATCAGTGCTTTTAATAACGAACAGCACTTGAAAATGCATTTAAAAAATAAAATCTGTTTCAGTCATGTCAATGGCCCAAGCAAATTTGTCCCGGTATGTCTTGTTGTAGATTTTTTCCAGTCCAACAGTCCATTTCTTGCACCTTTAAAAGATCAAGAAAGAGCAGATTTAGCTTTAGGTTTTATTATTTATATATATATATTTATTATATATTTACAGTATTATTGTTATCAGCCATATATTTGTTTGGTTGGACCCTGCTGTACAAGACTTTGGTTTTGTTGAACCCACATAAAATTGTTGTACAACGATTAGTAACCCCCAACACCTAGAGGCCCATGTATCAGCCTTCTGAATGTAGTAATTAATTAAAACAGCCTAATATAAAAAAGCACCAACGAATAAAAATACAGAACTATTCCGAAAAAAAATTGAATCCTTTGGAAATACAAACTAAAAACGTCTTAAAGCTTGAATGAAAAATGTTACAATAAACAAAGGACAAACCCCCACTAAATTCTACACGACCTCGCCCACTTTTAGATGGCGAAGTTTTGTCTATGTGTTTTTTTTAATAAATTACAAATTCCTTGTGGTTTAGAGTAAATGGTATAACCTGTGATTTTTAGTGCTAAACAATGTGATTTGGGGAAAAAAAAAATACAAATATTAGTAAATCAGCCCCTGGTATAATGCTATGTGGTGGCAATCACTAACCAGTGCACTGGAAGCCAGGACTAGAATGGCAATGACCCTCATTGCTGGGGATAGATATGAAACTCCAACCATTAGTCCTCTATTTGTAGACTAAGTAGAGAACAGTCCACCAATTCGAACCACTAGTATTTCTTTTCTATGAGAATATAACACCACCAAGATCAGCACCTTTATGTGTATAATTTGCATAGCAAGTGTGAGAACTTGTAAACACAGTGGGGCTCATTTAACAACACTGGGCAAATTTGCCCATGGGCAGTAACCCATGGCAACCAATCAGATTGCTGTACTCTTTGTTCTACTTGCAGCTGGCTTCAAAAAGCTAATCACTGATTGGTTGCTATAGGTAACTGCCCATGGGCAGATTTGCCCAGTGTTGATAAATGAGCCCCAGTATTTCACAGCTTGTTTGGTCTTCCTTTCATTTTGAGGTTCATTTGAAGACAACGACTGATCTTTAGACAATAGACAAATACAAGAGGTCCTCTGCACGCAATCCATCATCAATATATTAAAGGAACAGTAACACCAAAAAATGGAAGTGTTTTAAAGTAATAAAAATATCATGTAGTGTTGCCCTGCACTGGTAAAACTGGTCTGTTTGCTTCAGAAACACTACTATAGTTCATATAAACAAGCTGCTGGCGGAAATTGAAAAATGGCTATATGCACAGGTTAACTAATGGATAACAGATAACACCATTAGACAGACATAGCTTATTTGCTATCTGTTGTGTAACCTGAGCCTTTTCTCCTTTGAATGGCTGCCCCCGTTGCTACAAAGCAGCTTATTTATATAAACAATATTAGTGTTTCTTAAGAAAAACTGCAGTTTTACCAGTGCAGGGCAACACTGCATTATATTTTCATTACTTTAAAACACTTTTTTTTTTAATGTTACTGTTCCTTTAAGGACATAATAATGGGTTGAGTGCAGAGGACTCTTGTATTTGTCTATGTGAATTTTGTAGTCACAGCCTCATTGCACCCCGCCTAATGGTTTTAAAAATTAGTGGTGAGCACAACTTTCCCTTGTTTGATCTGAAGACAATTACTAACAGACAAACATTCAATGGCACAGAACTTACTGAATTATTCTGGATAGAGGTGGAACAGAGTTTTCTAACTGGATCATTCAAATATGTAATAATACTTTACCGGCAGATCACATTTTACACTATTATTGCAGGCACTATTACCCATTAAATGGTAAAATGCTTTGGGCATTAAGGAATTCCCTCCTATTGATTTCTACAGTTAAAATAACTTTATTTAGTATTTGTGCCCCCCAATGATGAGCATAAGAAATCTGTCATGTTGGATATCTTTCTAGATAAAATAGCAGTTTCTTATGATGTATTTTACCATCCATATAAATATATCTAGTGGAAAATCGAATTGTCTGCTTGCAGGGGCGATTCTTACCCCAGCAGCCCTGAGGTGGCTATTTCAGGGAGTTCAGGGGGTTGGGAGGTTTCACGAGGACCCACGCAATTGCACACTCTGCACGAGAAGAGCTCAGTTTCTGGTTTGATAACCAGAAATTCGGCTCTTAAAGTTACCCGGAGCAGCTTTTTGCCGTCACTGGTAACAGACAGGGCTCTGCCACATGAGGTGAGTTTTGCAACTTGCCTCATTGGTGCAGCGCCCCTGCCAGTTTGGGATCAGGAAGGAATTTCCCCTCCATGATACTTATTTGCCAGATGGCCTGCAGTGTTTCCCAGACTGTGGGGCTGTCCCATAAGCAAGGTCTGGAGCTGTTACTGGGGAGCCCAAACAAAAGACCAGCTAGGGTTAGCTAGAGTGCCATTTGCTTTCCTATATACTCCTTGAATTGACTAATTTAGGGTGAAATTTAGGGGCCTATTTACGAACATTCAATTTTTTTTTCAATTAAGCATGTTATTTATCGAAATTTGATTTTTAAATTAAAAAAAAGTCAGACCAAACTAGAATCCACGCTTTCCCCTTATTTATCAATAAAAAAAAAAACAAGAAAAAAAAAAAAATCTGATCAGGAAAAACCTAGCCTTTTTCGGATTGTCATGCAAAAATGTTTTCGCAGAAAAAACAAAACAAAACAGCGTCAACCCCCCAAAACACTGTGGGGCTCATTTATCAACACTGGGCAAATTTGCCCATGGGCAATTACCTATAGTAACCAATCAGTGATTAGCTTTTTAAAGCCAGCTGCAAGTAGAACAATGAAAGCAGCAATCTGATTGGTTGCCCAGTGTTGATAAATGAGCCTCAGTGAGGATTAACATCTTGATATGGTTAAGTGGACATCTGCCATTGACTTTTACATAAATTGAGCAGGTTTTAAATCGCATATTTTCAGATTCGATAAAATTAATTCTTAGTGAATGCAAACCTGAAAACCTCTGAAAGCCCAAATTGATTAAAAATGGTCCAATAGGATCAGCACAGCTCCCACTGACTTCTATAGGACCTTGACAACTTTTTTGCAGGTTTTTAGGGGTACAGGTTATCCAGAATGCTCAGGACCTGGTGTTTTTCGGATAAGAGATCTTTCTATAATTTGGATTTCCATACATTAAGCTTCTTAAAATTAATCTAAACATTAAATAAACCAAATTGGATTGTATTGCTATAATAAGGAATAATTATATCTTAGTTAGGATCAAGTACAAGTAACATATTACAGAGAAAAATAAATTCTATTTTATAAATCTAAATTATTTCATTACAATGGAGTCTATGGGAAATCGCCTTCCTGTAATTTGGAGCTTTCTGGATAACTGGTTTCCGTTATGTTATTTTTTTGGATTTTTTTTTTTTATTGCTTCTTAAATTTGGATCTTTTAATAAATTCCATGGCATTCCTGGTTTTAGAGAAAGTTTATTCATGGTTTCAAAACCCCTTTAAACCACTAAAATGAGACTGTTGATAAACCTCCCCGTGTGAACAAGTTTTTATACATCTATGACCATGTGATGAGCTAAACTGGAGATCTGGCAAGGCCAAAAAAAAAACCCCTCTGGTCTACTAGATCAATTGGTTGAGGTGTTTGAAAAGTTAATTATGAAAGATTTGTGTATTTATTTTAATGTAGTTTGCCATGTTCCCAATTTGCTGTGCTATGTAAAATATTCAGGTTGTGGTCTAGTTTGACTAATATGCAGTGGCTATAAATCTATATATAATATTAATTATAGGCTGTGTGTTTGATTAGACACGTGCATTTTTATTAAAGTTCTCCAATACACAGGCTTTCAATGAACAGAAAAAGTGGGAAAAATGGGCAGACAAAAGAGAAACCGGTGTTAGTTGACCTAGTGTACTACAAATACAGTGAATTCATTTAGTAGAGACAGAAGCCCTAGTTACAAATCATACTGGTTCCCTCCTGTCAATGTGCTCACTTTGAGGAACAATTAACTTTTCTGTTAGCAGAAGGTCAAACTAAAAAGTACACTTGTGTCTGCTGTGAAAAATCATCAAATAGCTTTTATAAACCATAAGAACGTTTAAAAAAAAAAAGCAATGTTTAATAGACTTCAGATTTAGTATTGCTGATAGCAACTGTCAGTACAGACTGACACTCACTTGTCTTCATTTCTGCTTCTTCATTTCTACTTGCCAGTTTGTTTTGTCCTTTACAGAAAATGCTTTCCTACCCGAGTGGAATATGCTTGGGCAGAGTTAAAACTTTTATTTGTGGAATTTTATAGGTTAGATTTAAAAAAGCAATACAAAAACTCTATCCCTCCTATTATAGTTTTATACTATATACTATCATGCTTTGTTTGTATAGAGGAGGTTAAATGGAATGATACCAGTAACACAAGCAATGAAGGTGCGTGGCAGTCAGACTGGAAAGCAAGGGATGTAAAAGAGTGGGAGTGTAGGAAAGTTAGAGTTCTTAGAGAGTAGCAACAAAATCAGCTTGCAGGACATTTAATAGTTGTCTCAGCAAGCACGGATGAATTAGAGAGTTGGGGCTCATTTACTAGTTGCCAATTGCAGAAGTTCTGTTGCCAATAACAAAGCAGCATTTATCCTTGAACATGATTCTACGAAAAAGCAAAGATCTGATTAATTGCTGTGGGTAGTTGTCTGTGCAGGAGATGTTCATAAACCAGCCTCTGAGCTTCTAGTTATTGCTTACATTAGTGATTGTGTTACCACAAGGTGATTTAAATGAACAAGCTGAACTGGAGGAGGGACAGGCCCAAACAATTAGTGGAGGTGTATGAGAAGTGCATAAGCACTTGAACACTTGTAGGTAGTGATGGGCGAATTTGCGCCGTTTCTCTACGCCGAAAAATTATCGAATTTCACGTGAAATGGCGAAAAATGTGCAAAATTTACGCAGGCGAATTTTCGCTGCCATTTTGCCCATCACTACTTGTAGGGCATCTCTTGAGATTGGCCTCTGGTTACTGACAATGAATGTGAAAGCAGCTTGATGTGTATGGAATGAAGCTCTGGAGATTATTTTAGAATAGGGGCTATGCTTAAAACAGGGGACTTGTTCCAAGTTACATATTGCTGGGAAACGGGACTTATGGAAGAATGGAGCACATTCAAATGATGCATCCAGGGTACCCAACACACATTTCAGTGATAAAAACACTGGCCCATGCTTTAATAAATGTAATCGAGTGTTTGCTAATGGCTTTTCTAGGGTTTACAAAATACATTTTACATATTAGTATTACTCATTAAATGGACACCGTATACACACTGGCAGGGCCAAATATCCTACTGGCTTTTGGCCTTTTACCAAAACAGCTACACCAGAACAAGTGGTAGATCCTTGATCAGTGTTTAGTGATGGGCGAATTTCTCCCGTTTCGCAGAAAAAGGAGAGACTTTCCAGTGAAACAGCGAAAAATTTACGAAACTCGAAAATTGACGCCCACGTCAATTTATACACCGGCGTTAAAGTCAATGGGCGTCCGAATAGTGTTGACACATGGCAGTTTTGATGCAAGCAACTTTTCCAACGCACATCCACATTTTTTGATGCTGGCAAATTTTTGAGGGAATTTCGAGAATTTATTCGCCAGTGGAGAAACGCCGCAAATTTGCGCTTGGCGAATTTATTCACTCATTATTGATAGTGTTGCTGTGCCAGACTGGTTTTACAGGAACCATCTCAGAGTGAGGATCTGTGTCTCTAAAGTTGCCCGTGATATTAAACTGAACCCATGTTTGGGGTGAGTCATGTACCAACACTCTGATGCCCAAAAGAGCTTAGCACTTAGTTGCATGCTACATTGGTTATGATGAATAGATTTGAAGCAGCTTTGAGGATAAATGTTCAAAGTGATTGTTCAGTATAAAAATAAAATGTCACTGACCAGGCCACAGAGATCCTGGGATCCAGATAGTTTAGTTTGGAGGTGCTCAAGGCAATCTGTTTATTCTCTTCTCGGTCAGTTGCCTGCACCTCCATTCTCATGAGTTGTTCCTCTGTTCTCTGCACTGCCCTTTTCTTGCTTTCTACAACCCTGCATGGAAACAATAGGTCTTTCATTTCATAGCTTATTAAGATCATAATGATAATATAGAGTAGAAGCAATATGCCTTATTTGCTCAGTATTAGCATATTTTACATTTCTCATCTTAAAACTTACAACATTGCTTTCCCATACACAGTATAGCACTAGCATGAATGTAAATTATTTGTGGCATGTAGAGAATTGTTAAATGGCTGCACCTCCTATTTCTGTTATATATATTCACCTTTACTGTATACTGTATGGGCAGGGGTCTCCTGCACCCATTAACACTTGCCTCTGTACTACAGGTATTTGGATCCGTTATCTGGAAACAGGTTATCCAGAAAGTTTCGAATTACAGGAAGGCCACCTCCCAAATAATTTAAATTTTAAAAATGATTTAAATTTCGCTGTGATTAAAAAAACCACCACCTTGTACTTGATCCCAACAAAGATACAATTAATCCTTACTGGAGGCGAAACAATCATATTAGGTTTATTTAATGTTTGAATGATTTTGAGCAGATTTAATGTATGGGGATCCAAATTACAGAAAGATCCCTTAAATGAAAACCCCAGGTCTGAGCATTCTAGATAACAGGCCCCATACCTGTATTTATCTTTTTTAAGATGCATGCAGCCGTACGGTATATACACACAAAGGATAACATGGTTTATTTGTACAAAAGTGTTAGAAGACAATTAGCAAGTTATCTATTAAAATGTTAATATAAGTTAGTAAACTTATACAGTCATATGAAAAAGTTTGGGAACCCCTCTTAATTCTTTGGAGTTTAGTTTATCATTGGCTGAGCTTTCAAAGTAGCAACTTCCTTTTAATATATAACATGCCTTATGGAAACAGTAGTATTTCAACAGTGACAGTTTATTGGATTAACAGAAAATATGCAATATGCATCATGACAAAATTAGACGGGTGCATAACAGAAATATTACATCAATACTTAGTTGAGCCTCATTTTGCAAATGTAACAGCCTCTAGACGCCTCCTATAGCCTTTGATGAGTGTCTGGATTCTGGATGGAGGTATTTTTGACCATTCGTCCATACAAAATCTCTCCAGATCAGTTAAATTTAATGGCTGCAGAGCATGGACAGCCTGCTTCAAATCATCCCATAGATTTTCCATGATATTTATGTCGGGGGACATTTCAGAATATTGGACTTCTCTCTCTGCAAAAATGCCTTTGTAGATTTCGAAGTGTGTTTAGGTCATTGTCCTGTTGGAATATCCAACCCCTGTGTAACTTCAACTTTGCGACTGATGCTTGAACATTATCCTGAAGAATTTGTTGATATTGGGTTGAATTCATCCGACCCTCGATTTAACAAGGGCTCCAGTCCCTGAACTAGCCACACAGCCCCACAGGATGATGGAACCTCCACCAAATTTGCCATCAGTCCAATTTTTGTCTCATCAGTCCAAAGCACTTTGTTCCAAAGTGATTGTGGCTTGTCTAAATTAGCTTTTGCAAACAACAAGCAACTGTTTGTGGCATGAGTGCAGAAAGGACACCCGTTGTGTGCTGCTTCCTCCTCAGCCGTTCACAAATGATTTGCCTTAGGGTGCGTGCGGCATGTACTTCCTGTTTTTCTATGCGCATTGACGCTGGAGTGATTAAAAAATAGTATTAAAGGGGCTTTTACGCTGTAATCTTTGCCCTGGCGGCATCCGATTAGCCAAGGGCTCATCCCGAGGTGAAAGGCGGCTGTTAAAGGCGGAAGCAAGAGTCGACGACAGGGAGCCTAGCATTGGTTCTAGATTCTCTCTCATCATCCTGCCATACAGATGTACTTTGTGCAAATTGCGCTGAATTGTAGAACGATGTACAGATACACCATCTGCAGCAAGATGTTCTTGCAGGTCTTTAGGGGTGATCTTTGGGTTGTCTAACCACTCACAATCGTCCACATATGCCACTCCTGTATTTTTCTTGGCCTGCCAGACCTGGATTTTACAGCAACTGTGCCTGTGGCCTTCCATTTCCTGATTACATTCCTTACAGTTAAAAAGTGACGGTTTAAACCTCAGATTAGTTTTCAGATCTTTTGACAGTTGCTTTGAGGATCCCATGCTGTCACTCTTGAGGAGAGTCAAACAGAAGCATAACTTACAATTGGCCACCTTACTGTAAATACTTTACCTTTTTCTCATGATTGGACATAACTGCTTATGAAGTTCAAGGCTTAATGAGCTAATCCAACCAATTTGGTGTTGCCAGTAATCAGCATTGAGCAGTTATATGCTAGTTACATGCTAATTACATACAATTAGCAAAATTACAAGGGTACCCATATTTTTGCAGTCAGTTTTTAACATTTGATTTAATTTCATACAACTGAATACTGCTTCAATAAAAATCTTTGTTCAGCAAACACCCCAGATGTTCCTGGGAAATGAAAAACGTACCACTTATCTTTTTTGTTGAAAGTGGAGTAAATTATTATGCAGGCTGAGATGGGTTCCCAAACGTTTTCATATGACTGTATACCCTTATCAAGAATAAAAAAGGGGTTGGACAGGGGTGAACTGTTGTACAAATAATTGTCAGGGACACATAAAACTGTAAACCAATATTATGATGGATAACTAGGAAACTACATTTCCTAAAGTTTCTTTACTTGAAGTGCTGAAGGCTGTTGGTCAATCATATAGAGAACAAAAATGTACATAAATTGTCCTGTAGACCCGACATATGCAACCTAGTGCTCTTCAGCTGCTTTTAACCCACTGCTCCGTAGCCAGTCAACAGGAGGGGAGGTATTGGGAGCTTTAATTCAACAGCTGGGAAGTAGCAGGTTGCTGACCCATGCTTTAGCTAGAGGCCACTATTGTGACAAGTTACAAAAAAAAAAACTCACTTATTGAGCTTCTCACTGTCTTTTTCTTTGGCTTCTTTTTTGGCTTCTTTCAGCTCTTTCTTTGCCAGTAAAATCTGCTCTTTCTTCGCATCAATCTGAAAGGAGAAATCTTGACACTTAAATACCCCTTCACAAGCCATTCGGAGGAGGTTCGCAATGGTTTATGTGCTGCAATATCAATAACCGAGACTGTAACGTAATATCTTATTTTGTTGGCTAGTAGTTATGAACCTCAAATGTGCACTGTACAAATAAGAGATTGTGCTTTCACCCAGCACTATGCTTGCCCTGTACCTGAAACCAGGAGTACCAAGAAATAAATCTTATAAAATGTCTCCAAGGTAATGGAGATACTTAAAACAAGCAGAGCCTTTCCGCCAGCATTTATTTGAAGGCTTTATTCAGTTTTGCCATTGTTAACAAATGCACACAATTTCTTTTGTAAGGTCACAGATGAATCTTTCATTGGTTTTGTTGTTTGTACTAATTAATAGGAGGATATAGAATGCAATTTACTTAATGTATTGTGTTGTGAAGGGGTGGCTGCAGCTAAACAGCTCAAGATGTTCTTTTATTGTATTTTAGTATAGATTATATAAAGAAATATACAGTATAATAGGGAAGAATGATATTTTTTAATTAAGCTTTCAACAAAAAGCAAACTGAATAATGCTGCCGATACTCAAGAGCAACAGAAACGACGAAAACATGCCATGTTATCAAGTGCCTGCAGTTTAAAGTTTAAAAAAAAAAAAGGTTATATGATTAGAGAGGGTTGCGCATTGAAAAAATGGAATTCAATGAGATCCATTAATGATGAGGAATGTGGCAAGTAAAGCTGGCCATAGATGTACAGATTTTACCCTTGATTTGGATGAACGATTGGAACGATATCCCAAACTTCCGACCTGCCACTAACCATTCAGATTAAATAAAGTAGTAAAATAAATCCGATGATGTTCTGGCCATGACAGCAATTGTACAAAAGTTATGTCCGACAAATTCTAATGACAGTCACCACTGTTGTTGTCAGATACTGTAGGCAATCCATGCAGAGAAATTATCGTTAGCCGACAGAAATCATTTAACCGGTCTGATCAACGACCGATTGTTATGGTATGAAAAATGACAGGACAATCCACACACTGTCCGAAAATTGTATAAAACTGATTTGTACAACTATATCTTTGCGTCTATGGCCAGCTTTACTTGTTCAATAGCAGTTATAGGGCATTCATTGAAAATAGTGATTTTCAGTAGGATGTTTGTGGGGGTCAAAAATTGATTACATTGTTGGTATTTTTTTTAATGAGATCAGTAGCTTTCATAGGATTGACTTACTGGGAAAGAAATGAGCAATGGGAAAGGTACTTTAAGTCCGATTGTATCAATGAAATTGAGAAGACCCATTTATGGCTGGAAGAAAACAACTAATTATGAAAAGCAGCCACAGAGAGATACTGACACCAGAAATTAAACTTTTTTACATCTATCATAATATTGCCTTTGAAAGCTACTTATAACTTTGTTATAAAGTATTTGCACAATGCTTTTACATTACATGTCTGGTGCCCCATGTTCCTGTATGAGGGGGCTGCCATATTTGTGCAGCAGGAGTCCCTTAGCATTAGAAACTTTAACTGACAGGCTGAGATGGGACAATCAGGTTGGCAAAACAGTCAGGTTTAGGAACTCCAATTAACAATTGCTTACAAAAACAAACCTCTTGGCAAAAATTATCAAGACCTATAGATAATGTACATTCATATTTTAAAAAGTAGTTTTTTAGTGTCAGTATCACTTTAACGAGTGAGAGCATAGATATATCAAAGAGCAGAAAGTCTACTGAACCACAGCAATAAATAAGCAGACTACCGCATGCATATGAACAATGGTTGTGTTGCAATGCAACTGCAGGTTTGTTAATCATTAAACATTCAGCTCCTGAAAGGGTTATGAATATGCCAATAACGGACATTCTGCTGGGGCTATATTGAAATGTCTTTATGTGATCATGGTTTTGGTAAGAATGTCAGTAACAATGTAAAGGTTCTTAGATCTATATCGGATTTTAATTGTCACTATGGTAAGAAGGATCAGCACTGACTGATTTACTGCACCATGTGCTCAGTGTTTTGCAAGAATTAAGACAGCATTTTCCAATGACAGTATTATGTTAGTTACAGGAATTATTGTGAATGGACAACACTCATGTAAAGAGGTGAAAAATAATTTATATTTGTGATGTAAATTGTTAAGCCATAATGTAGTGCAGCTAGCAGGTGGTGCCAAGTCCATCTGAAAGCCTATATAAGACAGTACCTTGCTGGGACACTTTTGGCCTGAAAATATCTAGAAGCAGCATCAGACCAAAGCCCCCAGGTCTATGGGGGGTTAGTACCTTTAGGGCTAGCTAGTGGATAGTAGTGGCAAGTGAGTTCACTCCAGGAGTGAAAGTTATAGAGGGCTATTGAGCACGGACAGCCTGTTGTCCTGACAAGGAGTAATAGGGTGGGGGTGTTCAGGTATAGGTTATCAGAGAGCCTACAGGAAAATCTTGGGCATTGTATGTGAGGTCAACACAGAGAATCAGGGTTCCTTAGCAAAAGGAGGCCAGCTAAGGACACTCATGCCTGTGTGTTCTACATGGCAAATGCCCTGGAGGCTTCAGAAGGGAGACGGTGTGTGTAACAAGCATGGTGTGATTCAGATCTTTCTATGTCAGCAACCAGAGCCCCAGTCTGAACTGAAAGCAATTTCCCTGCAAGAAGTTGTACAATAAAAGTAAAAAAGAGGTAATCACATTTATTTTGAAGATATATATTTCTGGTAGCAAAGGCCAAGCATATGAACATGTTAGTGCCAAATGCCCACTAGCCACAAGTGGCCCTGTTACACATAGGCATTGCAAACACAATGTAAAAAGTCCTGAAAGCTTGCAATATTTTCCTATTCAATTAGCCATTAAAGGAACAGTAACGTCATAAAAAGTAATGAAAATATAATGTCCTCTTGTGCTACATTGGTAAAACATGTGCGTTTGCTTTAGAAACTCTATTTTAGTTTATATAAACAAACTGCTTTGTAGCCATGGGGGCAGCCATTCAACGCCGAAAAAGAAAAAGGCATAGTATACACAGCAGATGAGTTCTGAAGAATCCCATTGTATAGTACACAGCTTATCTGTTATATACTGTGTATCCTATGTACATTATATTTTAAATTTACTTTCAAATTGCTTTCAAAATGCTTTCAGTTTTTGGTGTTACTGTTCTGTTAAATGTAGCACTTCAATTCCATTTTGTAGTAGGACTATGAAGATTTCCATTTTGTAGGTTTCTTTGTTGGCAGATATACTGTACCACTGACACAGATCAAGAGCCCCAACAAGACTTGTAATTTTATCTTTTACCTTAGATTTAAGATTTGCCATAGATTGATCAAAGGTTTTCGGTGGTGCCCGCTGATGGTTGCACAGAATTGCAACCGCTCTGTTGGCTCTATTATATGAGAGGATCTTTGCAGGGATGCTTTCTTCAGCTGAGGAAAAATATATTTCCAAAATTACATTTTCATTGTAAACAGCGACATTTTAAATATTCTAACAATCTGAAAATGAAATCTTATTTGTAATCAGGCATTGGGCTGTGCCAGACAGACAGAAGCCTGGTCACTGAAGTACAACCCACACATCATCTAGGTTCAACAAGAGATACCCCACTTCCAAACCTCTAGCACAGTGATCCCCAACTAGTAGCTCGTGAGCAACATGTTACTCTCCAACCCCTTGGATGTTGCTCCCAGTGGCTTCAAAACAGGTGCTTATTTTTGAATTCCTGGTTTCGAGGCAAGTTTAAGTTATTTCTGAATATTGGAAAAAGGTCAGGGACTCCTGCTCCAGCATAACATTTGTGTAATTTGCTACATGGGGATACACGTGGCACAGACAAATAGAAAAAGCATGGTGTCTTACGGTCTGTGAGCTCCTGGAGCTGCTGCTGCAGTGTGATCGATGCGTTGTATGTCCTGAAAACCTTTGCAGTCAGTCCTTCCATCAATGACTGTAGGTGCTTGTTAAGCAAAGGGGTCTATGGCAGAAGTAACAATTCACGAGAACAATGAGCTCCTACACACTGACTTGGTACCAATAATACTGCACCCATTCTAGTAGAGAAGATGAAAGCACAGATCTCCACAATGTTGTTAAAGGACATTTTTGTGACTTTCAAGATCTTCTCTTACAGTGACAATAGTAGATGTGTAACAGGTTTGTATTTAACAAAAGCAAATAAAGCTGCACCTGAACAGAGAGAGTATGAGGGACAACACACAGCATGGCTGCCTTTCTATTGTGCTGATTATTTGTGCAAAGTGCACTCTCCTCTTAATTTCCTTTGAAGATGCACAATGCCTTGGCCAATACAATGCAACGGCAGATTACATATTCCAACTTTTCCATAGCAAATAACATCCATGTATTATGGATCATCGGGGCACCATACACACACACACAAAGATAATTGTTCAAAACTTTATTTTGTATGTTTTTTTTCTTTGGGGGTATGGCTGCTTAAAAGTGGTTGCAAGTAATATCCCACATTGGCAACAGCCTTGAGGTTTTTGTTTTTTTGACCATTTAAGCATTATATCTTACTTATATAATTATGTTAGGAAAAGTTATATACTGATGCTATTAAATGCTACATTTACCAGTTTATGGTTTTGTCTGAACTCCAGATTAGCATGTAATAATACACATCACACAGTCGCTGTTAGCATGCCACTAATCTACCTTGCCAGGCTTTATTTTGTTGGGCAGAACAGTGCTACAGGTATTGTATAAGAGATACTTAACATAAAGAGAACACATTTCCGCAAAAACAATTCACTTGAATGGCCTCAAGTGTGCCCTTTTTCTTCTGCCAATAATTAATTTGAGGCATACCAAGCAAATGGCTAAATTAATTGGCAGAACAAAGCAAATTAGGAGAGGTTTGGCTGGAAGCCAAACATACTTCTATCTTTTGAATGAAAAATGTCTTTTTGCATCCCAAAGAGCCATCTATTATGGTTGAACTTTTTTTTATGACATAATGGGAAAATAAGCAAGCTTTTGCCTGTCAATGCAGAACTTACAGTTCTGCAAATGTCCATGAAGCAGGCATGCTACCAGAGATGTCTAGCTTCTCCTATAACTAGCTGTAAGCTCTGTTATTAGATCAGACAACAGGTGCTGAGTGACTCCTCTCTCCATGGGACCTTTATAACAGCTGCTAACAGGCTATTTAGCCAAAAACTGCCAGGTTCAATATATCTTTACTAATCGAGACCTCAGAGAAGGGTCTGTAAGGGGCTTATACTCACATTCAGCCTGTCAAATAGATCATCTCCCTCCTCTTTGTTCTCCATAAACAGCTGGAGGTTTTTAAAGACCTGAACAAAATAAAGCAGATACACACGTGAGCTTTTAACATTTAAGTTTTTATTTTGGAAGTGGGGGGAGTACTGTTAAGTTCTATCCTATAATTCTATTTGACCAATCACTTGATGCTATGATGTGATGTTCAGAGAAATTTTACATATGTGCATCATAAAATTTCATCACAACCAACATGCCTTATATGTCCTTAGTGTTCTCTGGGACTAGGTTACTATAATCATCTTAGACTCCTCCCTACCTCTCATCTTGGTATTTTCCATTTGCTGTTTCCTAACCTTATGTTTAACAACATAATAGGTTTATATTAACCTATTTTTGAATAATACCCAAGCACAATATACCCACATCTATTATAACACCCAAACACAATAAAGAAACAAACAATGATCCATTTATTTTACCTGCTTTTCCACAGGAACTTTGTTATAGTATCGAATAGAGTCTTTACCCAGGAAGTCAAACTCAACCACATGCTTCTCTCCATCGAGTTCTGGGTAAAGCTTTATGTGCTCCACTCTTAGGGAGCAGCAACCCACTGTATCTGCAGATTCTCCTTCTTCCTTTTCATTACCTGCTCTCAATGCCAGCTAGAAAAAGAGACAATATAAAACCACTAGTACAGGGGGTTCTTGCAGATTAGAGTGCTTTCTTCCCATGAATCAATTGAAGTACTAGCAGTGTTAGGTCAATTTGACAATGGGAGACCAATGGGAGACCAATGATAGCCAATAATTTATTACAGTGGGACAATTACAGCAACTTATGTAAAAATGATAGCCAACCTTGCCTTTGGACATATTAGCAGTATCGGAGAGCATTAAATAATTTCTTAGAGAGCATTTTAAAAATGACCTCAAGTTTGATACAGAAAAGCAATGCCTTTAACAGTTGCTCAAGATGACCTTTTCTTTGTCTATCTTTATGGTTACTGCATACCTTATCAATGAAGTAGAGAGCCACAGCCCGCTGACGTACTTTCATTTCCTTGGATTTGAAATTTTCCCGATACGTCTTTCTAATTTTTTCAGCGTGATGTTTCAGCTTTCTGGCAATTTCATACTTTTCCCAGTCTTTTTCTCCCTGTACCCACAAAATATTTGTAACTATTTGTACACAAATACACATACCAACTTATACAAATTTGAAGCAGTGTAGGTGGTAGATGAGGGCAGTGAGGTTGTGGAACCACCTGTAGGATGTTGTTGCGATGGCTGATTCTGTTAATGCTTTTAAGAGGGGCTTGGGCGATTTCTCAGAGAAGCATAAAAATCCAGGGC
Source organism: Xenopus laevis (assembly GCF_017654675.1). Taxonomy (NCBI): domain Eukaryota; kingdom Metazoa; phylum Chordata; class Amphibia; order Anura; family Pipidae; genus Xenopus; species Xenopus laevis. The sequence goes on from NC_054378.1 coordinate 44,494,887, forward strand.
TATCGAGATACTAAATTCTACAGCTATTATAGATATGGGTGTATATAGCTTATGTGAGTGTATGTAGGGCCGTGCGAGTATGTATGTATGTATGTTTGGTTTCATTTGAAGGGGGTTGAACTTCATGGACGTTGGTCTTTTTTCAACCCAATTTAACTATGTAAAAGGAAGAAGGGAACCTCATTCTTTGGGTTTTGCACAAAAGAGTTTTGGGCATACCTTACAACATCCTGGTCACTAGTGATGTGTAGGTTGACAGGGTAAACCCACAGCAACTTGCAGGTTTACCACTGGATGGGTGGGTTCATGCTGAAACTTCGCAAAACATTGCGAGTTATGGTTGGGTGCAGGTCAGTCTGCACCCAAGGTTTGGGTGACTTGGAACCAGGAGTGCTCAAAGATGTAGCCTACAGAGTGAGAAGGCATGAGTTGGGTGCAGTTTTTTCTGACCTGCACATCACTACTGGTCACACTTCTAAGGATTACATGCAGGGACACGTGATCAGATTTTAGCAACACCTCCCCGCTCAAGAAAAAGGGGGGGAGGGTTAGTATGAACCTGCCCTGTCACCTCCGTTGCCATGAAATGACTTGTAGACAAAAGCAACAACGGTGACCATCAAAAATACAGGTGCAGAGATTAATTACTTGTACTTGGCCAGTAGGGATTACATTTTATAGGAACAAGACAAGTTAAAATTCCAAAATATTGGTTTGTTATTTATGTTAAAATAAAAGAAAGAGAGTAATAGATGTCTACTAAATCAAATGACAATTTCAGGATTATGTAGTGATATACCCAGCAAGTCCGCATTGAACAGCTATAGACAGAAAGGATTCATGCACAATGAGAGATTCCTGCCATTATACATTAATACTGTTTTACTATAATGGTCTACTCAATTCAGTTTGGTGGCAAAAGAAAAAAAAAAAATAAGCATTGTGTCTAAAAAAAATATTGTTTAACCAACTGCTGAAAGCAATAATAGTTTTTAAGGGGCGGATGGTTTACAGGTTTGTTATTTTGCAGCATTCGTAGCGGATTAACCTGCACACAGAACCCAAGATATATAATAATTTCCTGCTCCAGTACATTCCCTTTACATTATCAACAATTGTAATATTTCTCCTTTACAAAATCAAAGTGTAATCATAGCCTGTGCTTTAAAATGATGACCCTATTGCTCCCTTATCATCCAAATGCCATCTACTGTATGCTATTTGGCTTCCCCTTTCTTCTTGTGTCAGCAGATGCTTATTTCGGCCGGCTTCCTTTAACAGCTGTTTGCTATTTATTGGTATTTGAAAGCAATTTTGGACATTCTCAACAATGCGTGAAATAAAATCGTATTTTATTACCTGTGGCAGCAAGACTAACCAGTAAATGTTCAAGGTTGCCAGCTACAGCAGATATTTCTGCACATTCCGAAGCTTAAATCACTGATCTCTGCCAGCTGAGATTTACTCAAATAATGAACATTAAGCATTCATGAGTGGTAATAAAAAGCTACATATTGTACCTCTCTTGTGCTCCCCTTCACTAGATATTTCTCAGCTGCATACAGTTTAACAGTTTAAATTGCTGCCACGTTATAGTACAGACCTACTGTTTAGCAAAGCCATAGCACCTGCACCTACATCCACACGCTGGAGCCGTAGCTGCTTATTGTAAAGGCAATTCAGTGGAAATAAAATGGAATGCTCTTTTGCCAAGGCCTTATACAATCCAAGAAGCCAGCTGTGCAGATGGGGTTGTGCAGAGTTAACATTTCACGCTGTGCTATGTGCAAATTCATTAAATGTGATATGTAAATAACATTTGCCTTTTGTATGCAGTATACAATTACTATTTCAGTTGCATGGACAGCTAACTGGGGTGTTCAGATAGGGGGCCTTTCTGTAATTTAAACAAACTACAAAAAGTAACAAGATTGTTTGTGTTTATGCTAAATGAATAATAAATTAAAGGTACGGTTTTCCAAAAGGAGAAAAAAAGTTGTATTTTTTTGGGGAATTTTCATTGCTGAGAGCGTAGTGTAGACTTGCCAGTAACTTCAGCTGCATGTGTATTTTATTGGTGTTTATACAGTATGTTTTAGGCCACAAAGCCAAAGCAGTTTTTGCTCTATAACTGGGTTGCCGTAACAAGGCAGAAGCACAAAATACCTATCAGGACTCTTGCTTTAACTTTGTGTTTTATTCCTACAAACCTATTCATTTGTTGTGTGCCATAGTCCTTCAACATATTTATAACATCAGCTTAAGATCTACCTGCATGGCTATGGCTCTCTGGCTATGGCGCTCTCTCTCTCTCTGGCTCTCTCTCTCTGGCTCTCTCTGAGGAGAGTAATATAAGTGGCTATTACATGGTGATGTGCAATTGACCCATTTCGATTCGTCAAAATATTTGCCAAATGCAAGTCTATGAGTGACATTTTTTTGACATCCACAAAATTTTTCGACTTTTTTTGGTGGCTAAACCTGGTGAAAAATTTTGCTTATCACTATGGGAATAATTTACCTTCAGCTTGGAGTTTGCATTGAGCATTATGTACTTCACTGATCCCTGTACATTTTCTGTCCATGATGCCAACCAGGTAACAGTATTGTCATGGCGCACCTCTTTCCATTTGTGCCCAGGAGGTGGCTCAGGGATTTTTGAATCTCTGCAAGGATTAAAAAAAAAAAAACAACAACATGAAAATAAACATTTCAAATAATTTCATGGTATAGGTGGGAAGTTTTTGGGCAAGAAAGAACATAAAAGTATGGGTATAACTAGAAAGAAAACTTTATGCTTTGGGGTTCCAGTGGGGTATGGTCTCTGCAGTGTTCTTGCTGTTAGTTTGTGCCTTCATGTGTGTAACTATATAAGAAATGGGGGGGGGGAAGGGTCCAAGAGGAATAGGGGGTCAAGTGAGACACTGACTCTACAGTGTGCTTGGTTGTATAGTTAATGCCTTCAAAAGGAACAGGGGGCCCAGTGGGCCACTTATTTTAAAGCAGTAGCAATAAAAGTTTATGAAAAATGTCTTCCTTTCATAGCAGCTCCCGATTATAAGGGGGCCCAGTAACTTCTAGTTATGGTACTGGAAATCAAAATTCTTAAAGGAAAACTATACCCCCCCAAATGTATCTATAAAAAGATATTGCATAAACAGCTCATATTTAAAACCCTGCTTCATGTAAATAAACCATTTTCATAATATACTTTATTAGTAGTATGTGCCATTGGGTAATCCTAAATAGAAAATTTGCCATTAAAAAAAAAAAAAAAATAAGGGCCGCCCCTTGGAATCCTACGATTCACGGTGCAAACAAACCAAACATACCATACATGTTAGGTTACATGAGCCAATTAACAGACAGAGTTCTGTCTTTTGCTTCCACACATCTTACTTTTACCATTAGAGCTGTAGTATTTCTGGTCAGGTGATCTGAGGCAGCATAGAGACCATCACAAAATGGTGGTTCAAGGCAAGAGATGTAAAAGGGCAATATTTACTTAAATGCATAGACCAGTTTGGTAAGATTAGTTTGCCAATAAATTTAATACAAACTATCTGATGCTTAAGTATTCATTTTGGGGGTATAGTTTTCCTTTAAAGCCCAGAAACAACTAGAGGTTACATGACCTCACAGTAAAATCATTTTATGATCCCATACAAAAACTTTTTTTATTTTATTTATTTTAATAGTAAGCAGGACAAGTGCTTTACAAGATCCAGGAGCATCAGTATCACAAGCTGTTACATCTCTTCACAGTAAAAGGAAGCACATATCAAATAAATTCGACCTTGAAGCTTAGAGCAGTGTACTGAAAGTTCAAACCATGGCCGAACTGAATGGCACATTAGCTGCTAGGTCAGAGGTTCAGGATTTGACTGGAAGTGGAAGAAACGAGTAACATTAAAATATATTATTTATCTCTTACAAAAAAAACCCACTTTTTTTCTATCCTGTGTTGTCAAAAACAAATATGGCGATGTGCCAATATGCCCTGAAGATGGAGCTGTTGCATATAAAATCTCATTTTCAGAAAACATTTAAGATTTTTTAGTGCGTACAAGTATATACTGTATATCCTATCTATTGTCTCTATTTGGCCATTAGTTATTACAGAAAAAATAATGGAGCAAGTGAATTTAAAAAAGAAAAAGTTAAAGATTTCAGAAAACTGGAGAGTTTAACACAGAAAAATAACTGGCAGCCAGTAAGTAAATGATTAACTGCACCAGAAATATTTAGTGTCAGTCTCAAGGATAGCACAAAAGTTGCATGCATATTGTATATTACTTGGCTGTCCGACTGTTACCACCTAGAAGGATTTTGCATTACTACACTTCTGTAAACTGGATTCATTTAAAATGATGTCCTACAAAGTTGTCTTCTGAGCTGGCTGGGGTCATAAAACTCTTAAGAGGGCTGCATTTGGCCAGTCTTGGCACTGTTCATTACATACTCCTGATGTTTTTAACAGGTATTTATGGGCAAATCAGTACAAATTAAGTATGGTTTATATATTTGAGCAGATTAGAGTTCGACTGTGCTCTGAAAACATCTAGTGGCACATTTACTAAGCTCGAGTCAAGGATTCGAAGTAAAAAAAACTTTGAATTTCAAAGGTTTTTTTTTGGGTACTTCGGCCATCGAATAGGCTACTACAACCTTCGACTATGACTTTGATTCGAACTAAAAATCGTTCGACTATTCAACCATTGATAGTCGAAGTATTGTCTCTTTAAAAAAAAAAAAAAAAAAATTTACTTCGACTACATACTTCGCCACTTTAAACCTACCGAGCTACAATGTTAGCCTATGGGGACCTTCCCCATAAGTTTTCAAAGCTTTTTCTGATTGAAAAAAAATCGATCGATTAAAATCCTTCGATTCAAAGGATTTAATCGTTCGATCAACGATTTTTACTGCGATCGATCGAAGTATTTGCGCAAAATCCTTCGAATTCGATATTCGAATTCTAAGGATTTAACTTCGAGGGTCGAATTCAAGGGTTAATTAACCCTCGATATTCAACCCTTAGTAAATGTGCCCCTTAGTGTTAGTTAATTTTTGTGTGTGGTGCACAATGGATCCATTAAAAGGGACTAGTCACCTACACATAAAAAGCTGCATAATGAAAGTCCTTTGCAAATTAAACATGGAAGCCAAATTCTTTTTTTTCATTAAAACATCCATACCTGTTATAAATGTGTTTAAATATCTGAGCTGTCAATCAAATATTACCTGCCCTGCCTCTATGCCTGAGGCATTGAGGTGGGGCAGTCACTTACTTTCACTTTCCATTCAACAATTCCTAGATGTCACTGCTCGTCCTCACATTTCCCCTTCCCTCCTCACACTCTAAAATAGTGTAGGGCACAGAGCATTGGGCATTAGGTCCCCCATTCTGGTGTACACACAAAATTTTCTTAATACAAATTGCCACAAAATGGCTCCTGTCTGCTGGCTGTGATTGTGTAATTCCAAGACTGAAGGAAACACAATTTAAATAATAAATACTGTATAATGTAAGTAAAGTTTATTCTGCTCATATAATATGATAGTAAAGAATATGGCATTATTTCTCAATGTGACATGATATAAAATGGGATTTCCATTTTACCTAATGACATGTAATGGCTTCTTAAATATGTCAATGCAGTAAAAGGGAATTTGGAAATCACACTATGGCCTGCAGTGGAGGAAAGGGGCACAGCAGATTCAGCATCACACAGCAGTCTGCCACTTCTTTTCCATAACTAGTTTTCTACATCACCAGTTTCACTACCGACAGAGAACTACAAATACGGATGGGCAAACTTCGATAACACGACACAATGGGTCATATACTGTTCAGCAGAAAAGGGGGTTATAATCTATTTAAATAAAAATACATCTGAGCCAATATTTTTTTTTCTACTTAAACCAGAATAAGCTAGTATAACAGATAGGATGATTATGTTGGGACACATAGCTAGGATCTAACAGCGAGAATGATTGGTCTGCAGGGTCGTACAATAGGAGTAGGGCTTAATAGCGGTTGGGGAGGTAAAAGTAGTACAACCATGAATGCATAAAGAGACAGGCTTTTGCAGAAGGTCTAAATTGGGGGTTCAAACTATTACTGCATATGGGCCATTCCTTGGTGTGTAGGATGTTGATTTGATACTCAACAAAACTGTCAAGCTTCTTATTGGAATAGTATATGTACTACAGTTGCATGTTATAGTTTGGGTAAATTAGCAGCAATCCAAAGAGTCGTTTAGCTCCATGGTATATGTAATTTGTGGTTAGATCATAGCATAAGATTAGATGTTATGAAGTGGCATGTACACTTTAGTACCCTAGACCCATGTGTAATAAAAGGTGCAAAGTTTGCCCAGGTGCACTAACCCATACTAGCCAATACGATGTTTGCTTTTAAGCAAGTGACCAGTAAATGCTATTTGCTGATTGCTCTAGGTAGTAAGAACTGTAGCAAACCTTATCTTAAAGTTACATAAACCACTATGAGGAGGGTAATGGAATGAAAGAGTTTGCCCAGGTGCAGTAACCTATAACCAGCAGGTAGCATTCACCTGTTTAAAAGCAAGCATTTTATTGATTGCTATGGCAAACTGACAGTAGCACATTTTGTTACATATGGGTACGCCAAAAGGATGTGAATAAAAATCCAATTTCTTATTGTAAAACTAAGGGTGCACTTTTTTTGTAATGTTTTACATGCAAGACGTATGTCTGAATACTGTGGGCTAATCAGTTGGATCCGTACAAGCTAGTTATTCCCACATGTAGCAGTGTAGACCAATGGTCCAATGATATGCAGTAATTTGGCCAATTTGTGCCCACCCAGCATTACTAAGGAGATGCAGCCATTTCCATCTACCAATGTATGTCAGTTACTTGGCCCCTAGAGACAATGTTATATATAGTTTCTTCAGTTTAATTCCCTCGGAAAAGAGATAGTAGAAAATTGGTTCTATTGTACCAAAAGCAATTAAATAATTAGCATTCTTGTTTTACCCTTGTTATCTGAAAATGTTCTATGGTATTTTGTAACCTATAATTCATTTTCCAGGAAAACAATTCATTATTTATTCTGCAAATAAAGTTATTTTTGATGACCTCATAGAAATTAATGGCCTTTAACATTATAGGAGATTTTCCAACAAATACACTAATCGGCTTTTTTTTGATAGCTCCAGTCAATGTATTTTCTACTGGCTGTTCTCGAGGTCAGGCTCCCACTCTGGAGTAATCACAGTATTTGACAAAAGAAAAAAATATATTTTAGAACTGAGTAATAGACTCAGGAATGCAGACAAAATGCAAACATGAAATGGCATGGGTTATCAAGTTCTGATAGACCTGTATCATTTTTTGTAATGGATGTCCGATATCAGAGAAATGACAAAATTACTTTCTCTTGCGAGTCTAACAGATTCTATCAGAGATGAACATCTAACCTATCTCCTGTAAGTATTGATTCAGGAAGGACAGGATTGTTAGATACGTTTTAGTTAGAAGTTCTTGCAGACAGCCACCTAAATTCAGCGTATATTTTATTCCCGGTTAAATTAAAAAAAAAAAAAAAAAAAAAGGGTTGAGCCAAATTTTCCTATAAGAATGGAAGTGAGGGGAGTACACAGTTGTTTGCACATTGCTGTACAGCATCTTCAGAAAATGAATCAATTTTAAATGTAGAAAATCAAACATTTTAGTAGGATCAAACAGTTGTGTAGAATAGTTATGTATTTTGTTTATACTGCTTTCCTTTCCGTTGGGAATACAACTTGCTCTGCTCTTCCTGCTGTGTAATGGTTAGGCCGCAGCCAGTTGAACTGCATCTTTAAGGGGCATATTTATCAAAGGTCGAGCGATAAATCTCAAATTCGAATTCGTGTTTGGATTAGTCCCAACTGGAATGTGAGTTTTGACCAAAAAGCCAACTCGAACATTCAAATTGATCATTCAAACCTTTATAAATCTGCCACTAAGTATGGCCAGTTTTAGAGTTTGTATTAGGCATAGGCTCAGTGTCAGACTGGGACAGGGGCCCACCCAAAAATCTTAGACCAGGGGCCTACTCTCAGTACTATCATTCTTCCTCTCCTTACTTAACCTCTATTCTAGTTTCTTTTCTTTACATACTATAATTATTCCATCTATTCAGCCTCTTTTCTTATAGAAATGGGGAATGGCCATGAAATAGGCCCAATGTTTAGCAGCATGAGGGCCCACTGACACCTGGGCCCACTTGGAGTTTTCCTGGTATCCCGTTGGGCCAGTCCAACACAGCATAGGCTGCAAGACAAATCTTATCAGATAGGATATTTGTTGTGAAAAATCAACTCCAAACCCTCTGCAAAAACACCAGCCGTTGACTTTATAGTTCCTCTTTTTTTCCCCAAAGGGAAGGAGAAAAAAAAACTTGAATTTCTCTTCTTCCGAAATAAGAAATTACAGTTTAAAACTACCAGACTTATGTACCATAGTACAGCATGAGAAAAAAAATCTGAGCATTGGCCACCCCACACAAAAAAAAAATCTCTGAAGGAACCCAACACACTGCAATTCCTACCCGGCCATCTCCTGCAGATAGGACAGAAGCTGGGTGGGGGGCAGTGGTTGGGGTTGGATTTCTTTACTATTTTCTTTACTTCTCAACTATAGTGGAAGCAGACCATGTGGCCTGGGCCTCCCATCTATGAGCATACTCCATGTAATTATTTAGATTAAAAAAATTAATCTGCCAGGATAATGCTTATGAATTAAAGATTGCATAGTATGATAATTGAAAACAATGTGCTGTTTTATAAAACAGATGTATGAGACAAATGATAAGCAGCAGATACAATTATAATGTATAATATAATAAAGAGTATTAGTTAGAGAAAGCAATGTTATAGTAAAAATCATTCACTCTGATCTGTTGCCAATTGTCATTCCTATAATCTGGGCTCTAATATTTTACTATTATCTTTACATTGCAAGCCATATAGTGCAATACCACCAGGGCCAAACTGGCAAATCAACAATGTCCACACAAGTGCACAAAGCAAGATGCACATCTGTAAGTATATAGTATATACAGTTCTAGTGAGCCATAAATCACTAGCATTGAACTCCACAGCCTTATCTTTAAGTTCAGAGGCTGTTCTGCAGAAAGAATATGGCACCACTAACTAAAAACATGAGAATCTATTAACCTGTTCATTGCTTTTCTTCTAACAATGGCTTTATCTGCCCTGACAGTAGCTGCATAAATGTATTTGTGCTTTAATATTATAGCATCTCTAAATAGAATTTCTGACCTCTTCAGAGAGAGAAAGAGAGACTGATACAGAAAGTGAGTTATCTGCTCTAATTTGCAGTGTAGGGTTTTTATAACATAACTGTATATTATATAGTGAATAAAGTACCCCCTCTTGTAAAATATAAGGGTATTAAAAGTTACAGAGGAGTTCCATGACCATATAAAAACACAAGGCCGAGTGTTTTTATACAGGTCATGGAACTCCGAGGTAACTTCTAATATCCTCATATTTTGCAACTGGGGGTACTTTATTTATTTATTATAATACACAAGTTTCAGTGAGTCATGTGACAGAAATGACATCAGAACTCACCGTTTATAACCGATGACATCAGAACTCACCGGTTATACGAATATAATTTACAAGATATTCATGGCTTTTGTGTATTATAAAATGATACACATCAATTGTATATTATCCTACTTCATGATTTGTTAAACATGCAGAAATACCAAATTCCCTACACATATCAGATGCATATATTGAAAGCATTTGTATTTAGCTAATCATCCTCTTTCTCCCCAATGACAGGGTTTTTTTTTTGTTCTACCAGATGACTATCCATTCTAGAATAGCAAAGAACAGGGAAAGGGATCACAATGAAGAGTTTAAGAACAGTTGTCTTTTTTTTCCAACAAAAATTAACTCTAATTATGGAACTGCAAGGCTGGATGAAAACAGAGGACCCCCCCTCCCGTTCTTCAAGAAAGCAGTGCCATAGAATTTGAAGTCTCTTTATGAAGGTCAGAAATTCCATTTTGGAGCAATAGAGAACACATTTATGTAGAGGAGCTAAGAACACCATCACCACCAATGTTCAATGCCTTTAAAGAGCAGTACAATGCTAATAAGGATAATGGTAAGTGTTTATCTGTGCATCTGTTGCATTTTTATGGCTAGACTGGTTTAGCATTCATATCACCACAATGCCTAGTAAGTAATACATCATGACAACTATCTGATCTCATGACATGGGAAGAAAAATCAAAGGCTTGCCCCCAATGAAATGAGGAGTATTCCCCACATATACTCATAGATATAAATAATGCTCTGTTTTACACTTTTATATGCTGCTAGCTCGATTCCACATCCCGTTTTATTAGATTATAGCAGACACAATTTCCAAGGATTATAAAGACAGAACTCTAGTAGACGAAAAAAAAAAAATCTAAACAGATTACATTTTTAAGGGTCGCATATGAAGGAGAAGCTGTTAAAGCACCCAGTGTGCCTTGATATTTATTTATTAATTTTTTATTGGCAGAATACAGAATTTTGAGAAAAATAAAAAGGGACAGCAATTTCCTAGTTAAGCAAGTGGTTTATAGCATAACTACACAGTAGCCAAGCTCCAAGCACTGGCGAGTACATACAAACATATTTTTAACATGTGTGGCATTGTTCAATTCATGTGTTTTATCCAAGATTTGATTCTCTGCACTCGTGTTACTACTGAATTTAAGAACTGCATGTAAATCCTGTATGGCTTACTCAGGGTAGCCAATTTGTCAGACAGGATTATGCTAACCTTTGGGAGTATATAATATAGGGCAGTTCCATTTTCTGTCGTTCCCACCTGTATGGTGCAGAGTGCTACATTTAAAGTCCTAGTGAAGTATAAATTGTCCTTTGTTCAATGACCCAGTTCATTTGTTTACAAGTGGCTACGGTCTAGATTTCCACACATATCCCAAACTACCTAAGGCTCATTCAGAAAGAAAATGTACTATATTCTATAAGTAAGCTACTCCCCCCTTAAAAATGTTATCTTTAATTAATTATGATAGTGCTTTGAAACTGCTCTGGCAACAATCCTAAAATACTTAACACTATAAGGCTACATTATGAGCCTTTGGGAATTTATAAAAACTATGACTTAAATTAACCCACTAACATATAAATGTGCAAGAATTGACCTACTTGCTACAATTGATGATAATATCTTCAGGGAGTATCCGCTTCTTCAACATCCCCTGCTTGGGGTGGTCTCCTCGTCCACGGAATAGTGCTGGAGGCTCAATCTTGAAATTGCCAATTTTCTCCCGGTGGTGATCCATGGCACAGTAACCATACTCTTCCAAAAGTTTTTCATTTTCCTCTTTGATTTTCTATTACAATTTGAGGTGGACAGAAAAGAAACAAACACGGCACTAAGTAACTAATCAAACTATGTATGTACATTACTAGAAATTGTCATCAATGGTTGTGTTTTTCATTAACAGCTTCCCACAGAGCAGCAAGGAATGGTGATTATTACTCATACACTTATTAATTTTCATGAACTAATGAGATGCCTTACTACAGTCACTGAAAATCACTTATGTAGTCAAACCAGAACACATGATCCATTTGGTTAAGGTACATAGATATATACTGTGAGCATAGGTTATAAATATCAAGTATATGAATAAGAATAACTTAACTATGGTTTAAATTGTTTATCTTTAATAGGGATGACAAGATTCAGGCCTGAGTATTTTATGCCCTGGATCATGAACTTATAATCAACTTGTTTTCTTTGCTATGTACCCTGATGCATGTTTATCAGTTCTCCATATCTAGAAGATGAACTAGCCGAGTCATTTATAATTCATTCCCGATCTCGATTGACCACTTGAGGTTCTGGACATGTCCAAGAACAGAAGTTTGTACAGAACATGAACTGAGAGTAAACAAGCCGTGGAAACCTGCTTCCTAAGAGGTATAAAAAGACGTAGTAGAAGACCAATTTGGAATGCTTATGTACAACTTGTGTCGTGCGTGAGTGTCATTCCCCGCGCAAATAAACCTTATCTGGTTTCTTTATCACATAAGTCTAGGTGGCATTATTTCTTGGAGGAGATTTCCTCGATAAATAAGAGACTGGTTGCCTGACAATACATGTAGAAATTGAGGCAATGAGAAAAAAAAAAAAAAGATTCTAAAATTATATCTATACAGTGTCTGGCTGGGATGCCAGGAGCCCACCAGAAAACCTTAAAACAGTGGGCCTACTTTCCAAAATATTATTCCTCCTCCCCTCACTAGGGATGGGCGAATTTTTTCGCCTTGTTTAGCCGCAGAAATGACACACATAGACTTGTATTGACTTGAATTTTTTTGACGCCAATAGACTTTAATGGGCGTCGGCGACATTTCGCCGGCGGTGAATTTTTGGCGGAACTAAACGGGTCAAATTCGCCCATCCCTACTCCTCACTCAACCTCTTTATTCTAGTTTTTTATATCTACTTACTATACTATTCCATTATTATGCATTTTTTCCCATAATGAAACAGTGAATGACCATGAAATATGCCAAACGGTTAGAAGCAAGAGGGCCCACCGACACCTGGCCAGTCCAACACTATCTATAATATATAATACTGTCTCCATTTGGGCTATTCTTTAAAGGAAACTTAAAATTACTCTAAACTGAAGTGAACACAATTCTAAACATATAAGTATTACAAATTCACATTTGTAATATTACAAATAATTCCTCATGGTGCAGTTTTAGTACAACACTTGTAATATGCTCTGGGACCTCATAAGGACTGAAAGTATAGTACAGTGCTATAAATAAATGCGTTCAGTGTATACTACGGTTGCACCTTTGATTCAGAATTCCACGTTTAGCCTTGCAAATTGTGCTTGCCAGATTTGATAACTGAAAAGTGCAGAGAAAATTAGCAAATGCTGTTTTCTGCCATAAATGGTTCTTTCATTAGTGAGATTATTCTATGAAATGTGTGACTTTTTCCAATAAAGTCAGTGTAATTTGAGAGGTCTTATCTAAGCTACTGACATTAGAGTCCAGGATATATGGTGGGTGCGTGCTGTTTTTCTTTAAAATGATCATATAGTTATTGCGACCTATACAGTGGAGTATATTGATCAACTACAGGTGGGTGCAGTGAGCAGTAATCTCAACATATATATATTGCTGACTACAATTAACGATTAGGTCATGCTGATGAATGATTAAAAAAAATCTGCAAAAATACCCCAACCTTTGGCTCTCCGGCCCCCATATGAAATCAAGGTAGAGCTGCAAGCGATCTAAGGAGGGTGTCAAAGATCCAGGAATATATATCATCAATTCTTTTGTTGCTTATTCAGATAAATTACCATTTCTAATAGATATATATTTGGACTGGCTAGTTAAAATGTGAAGGCTCATTAGAGGGCTTAACTGGCTAGGAATAATTATTTTTATGCCCAAAATGATCTGAACTGTGTAGTACAGTAATATCTTTGCTGGTGTAATTTTATGAAACACGTGGAACAAAGGCAGGGCTGTGGAGGCAGTACATAAATCCTTCAAGTCCTGAGTTTATGGTACTACCGACTTCAACTCTGACCTCTGTTTTTAAAGGAATAGTAACACCAAAAATTGAAAGTGATTAAAATATAATGTAGTGTTGCTCTGCAATGGTAAAAATGGAGTGTTTACTTCAAAAACACTACTATAGTTTATATAAACAAGCTGCTGTATAGTCACAGGGGCAGCCATTCAAGCTGGGAAAAGAAAGAAAGGACACAGGTTACAAAGCAGAGAACAGATAAAACACTATAGTATTGGACATGGCTTATCTGTTATGTGCTATGTAACCTGTGCCTTTTCTACTTTTTTCCAGCTTGAAAGGCTGCCCTCATGGCCACACAGCAGCTTATTTATATAAACTATGGCAGTCTTTCTGAAGCAAACACACAGCTTTTACCAGTGCATGTTAAAAGTATATTATATGTTAATTACTAATGTATTTTCCATATTGATTTTGGCATTTTATCACTACCAAAGTTTAAAAATATAAACCACATTGGTTGGCAATTCTAAACCAAAATCTGAGTTAAACTAAACAAACCAAAAACTATCGGAACACTTAAAAACATATATATTAAGTGAAACTGGCATATAGCTGTAGAAAATCTGTTAAATACAATCTAAAATGAACTAAAGTATTACTCTTAGTAACAGCATTGCTTCTGCCATATCCTTCTTCATAGAAGCTCTTAAATCGGATTTGATTATTTTCAGTGCTTGTATTTAAAGTTATTAAGAGTCTGAATATTTTTGGTGACTGCGATTCCAGATACGCAAATTTGCTTCCAACTCCACAGCTCTGGTGAGCTTTGCTATCAGTACAAGGCCTCCTGACCCACCAAACCACTCTTGTTGTGGCTCTTATTAGGGGTAAATTACACAACAGGATGGATATGAAAAAATAGCATCTTGGGCAAGACAAATTATAATGTTGGTAACAGAAATTTGTAGAAAAATAAATATTTGTACAGTTCTTTTTGCTATTAAAAATACTAATAAAATGTAGATAACCATAGTCCTTTAGATCCAAAATATTAATACGTTTTTTAGTAACCTTTGTAACCAACTTCTATACACTTGAATGCATTTGGCTACTGTAGTCTGGATCTGAAGAATGTTAGTAATTCGGTCACACACTTTTCTCTGCAGAAATCTTTCCCTGTTTTCACAGTACCCTGATAAGATCACATTTACAGCTTTGGACACGGTTCCTTTCGGACATTTGTACACATTAGAAAACCATGGACAGAGAACAGTCGATGGGCTGCGGAATTAAGTGGCAGGTGTTGCTGCTCGACAGGATTTAGCTGCATTGGCAAAGCTCGTTTGAGAATACACACAGTGCCTGGCTTTATCTATTCTGGCTGTAATCAAAGCAATTAATCATATAAGCCTGAAATTCACAAATTCCAGCAACTTTTTAACATTGAGCCCATTTATCTTTGGGAAAGGGAAAAAAATACAGTTTTGTTGTAGTTGGAATGGCATGTTGCTGATCCAAAAGACATTTACTTTAATTTTGTACTGTACAAGTATACCGTATACAGTTAAAGATGGCATTTCCCAGCACATACTGTCCATCTATAGAATTTTAACATGCAGTTATACAATTGATTTGCCGCTGTTCCAAAACCCTTCATCTTAAGCCATCTTAGAAGACTAACTAGAGATAAAATCTTTGTCTATTTAGTTCTTACTAGTTTATCTTCTTTTGATTTATTTTTCTTTTCCTCCATTTTTCCTTTGTAGTAAGTAAACATTTCAGTAAAATCGCATTTGTCCAGGTCAGTAATCACCATCTTTTCTTCAAGTGTCATCTCCTTAAAAGATAAAATAAAAATAGTAAAATACACATTTATGCATAATATCACATTAGTGCACTGCACTACAGGGTAAACAACCATAAATTTGGGTCATTTCAGCACTTTTTTGTAGCCTAAAGGTCAAGTGTACTTTTTTTTGACCACTGCAGTTATCTGGTGGAAATCAGAAGCAGTCAAAATGCCACTCTGCCTGGCACCACGTGTAATATTACTCAAAGTGTCTTTTATGATGCACATCATATTAGCGGACCTTAATGCAAAAATGCTCAAGCAAATGTTCTTACATAGAAGTCCATTTGTTACCACTCTTTGTTCTGCAGACAGAGTATTTCATTGGTCAATACAATTGCATCTCTTTCACATATGTACCAGACATTGGCAAGACTCTACAGAGCCAGTTCCGGTTTCTTGTTGACATAGAATGATTATAGCATGAGTCACAGTTAGGGTTGCCACCTTTTAAAATAAAATGTATTGGTCAGGAAAGGCACTCCAGGTGTTTGATGCAAACAAATCAGTTTTACCAGTGCAGGGCAATAGTACATTATATTTTCATTGATTAAAAACCGTTTTATTTTTTTGGTGTTACTGTTCCTTTAAGTACCCATTTGTAATGGATTAATTACATGTATATGGAGGTGGCCCATTATATGGAAATCGGGTATTATCCATTCCATGTATTTTAATTATCTGCAAATATTAGTTTGATGAGATTGTAATCATGCTTTAATAAATGATCTTATAGTAATTTCTTCTAAGGAAAACGTGTCACAACTTTGATATATCTTTAGCACTGACCAACTCACGTCAAATGATTTGCTTAAATAAGAACTTATGAATGCAGCTTTTCATTCTATTTTAGATAAATATTACTGCAGAGTATTGCTTGTTTTAACATAAAAATGTATTGCATTTCAATAACCGATTTATGTAAAAATGGTTGGTTATTAAGAAATGTTTCATAATTCTACAATTAGTTGCCTATTCTTATAGCCCTTATTTAAAATGCAAAGCCAAGACATGAATGATGTAAAAAGGAGTTCGGGGGCTATGTAATAAAATGCACTAAATTTGCCCAGAAGCAGTAACACATAGCAACCAATCAGCAATTAGAGTATACTGGTCACCTGTTTAAAAGCAAACATCTTATTGGTTGCTATCGGTTACTGCTCCTGGGCAAACTTAGTGCCATTTATTATATACGGGGGTTATTGTTTTGGTTGAAGACGTTTAAATTCTAGATTGCAAAATATACAAATATATATAGGGCACAGGATAGAAGACAATTGATATGATACTATTCTTCGATATTGAAAACAATTGAGATGAGACAATGATTAATGCTATGGCCAGTGGATTGCTAAATTTTATTGTAATTTCTATTTCACAATTCTGAAAACAATTGGCAGGGGAATGGTTATTTTAATTATCGTTTTACAGTTGTACTGCACTAGCAACTTCTAATTACTGAGAGCAGACATATATCATAAAGAAGTCTGTTATAAAAATTAATTCCAATTTTGAATGGGTCTTAAATGGTTACCAAACTGATCGCACTGTAAAAAAAGACTGAATAAATGGCAACTTTTCATTTTGAGAGTTTTCTGTTGGAATTAAACATTTTTGCTCTGATATTAAGCACCATGGAGCCATTTTTGCCACTTAACGCTACAGGACAAAATAAAAACAAGAGCTGACCAACTGAGTAATCCTTTAAAGTTTTACTAAAGGACAGACATAATGGATAAAGATTTAATGCAGCAAACTTAGAACATCATTTGAAAAATGATTGCACGCTTCTGATAATTGCTTCAAAAGGCATAACAGCAGAAAATGTGTTTGCAAAACAAAGTGGGGATGAAGAACTGGACAGCCCATTGAGATAAGATGCATAAATCGTCTTGTGCTTACAATTTTATGGTTTCTCAAGGAAAAAGTACAGCTGGCAGGCAATTACAAATCTCTCTACTCTACAGCATCTCTCTGGTTGCATTTGCTCTTCAAGATTGCAACACACCATAGGCAACAATAATTTATATACCAGGCCGACTCTTCAAGATCTTAAAACATCATATCAATCAAATAACCCAGAAACCAGTTTGTTTACTTAAAGGAAAGTAGTGGAACTTGAACAAAAAATATTCAATATTCTAAATTTGCAATGGTGAACAGTTATAAAAAGCAATATTTGTCTTTTTTTTTTATTTAAATATCCCGGAATTATACAAAATGATTGCTTTTAGGATATACAGTTTATTTAGAACAACCAAAACTTTTAGAATTCCCTTAATTTTAGCACACAAATCATTTTACACATGCAGAGCCAAAAATGGTTTTGGATCCACAGTCGAAACTAGAAGTCAACTGGACGCAATGTGCTGCTTTCTGCCCAGGAAAATGATTGTTTCACTAATGAGCATTTGTTTCCACTGAAAGAGCAGGCCCTGATGTCGATTCAGTCAAATCATAAAATTACAAACCAAGTTAACTTGAATTGCTCTCAAATAATGCTCTCTTGCAAGCTGTTCTTAAATATTTTTTTTAAAACTTACTTTACACTTTGTCTTATGCATATTGTAAGGTACCTACCTCCAACATTTAATCAAAATTATCTGTGTTTAGGCTTGGCATATGGCACATATTGCATTTTGACCACTTCAGCCCTATCAAGGGGAAAGACAGTCAAAAAACATTTACTCTAGATAACAATAGACATTTTCAGTATATACTGTACATCCAACCAGCAGCCCTCCAGCTGGAATTGGTGGTCCTGCACCAAACAAAGCAAATGCTACTGTATCTTGTTGCTGGTGGTCAGCTCAACAAAGCTCTTTGTATCCATAGAGACTTCCAGCGGTCAAATTGCCAACACAGCTGTAAAATGAACTCTGCTTGCTCCTTCTAAACCGTATTAACCAAGCTTGCTCCATCTAAATAGTATGAACTCCATCTAAACAACATGAACTATGCTTGCACCATCTAAACAGTAAAATTCCTTTAAAAAAAGTGTGTGAAGTACGTGTGTGTCAAGCACTCACATTTATAAAGCCCTGCATACACCAGCAATAAAAGGAGTTAATCAACCTACTGCATTTATTCAGGATGGGAACATTACACAAGGGGGCTGATTAACAAAAATACATTTTTTTTTTTCAGGAATCACATTTTTACACTAAACATTTGAGATTTATCAAGTGTAAAAACCACAAAAACATAGAATACAAAACTGGAAAGTAAAAGCTGGAACTGCGCTGATCCTACAGGACTATTTTAAATCAATTCGGACATTGAGGTTTTTGAATTATTTTTCTACTAGTAATTATCTAAAAAACTCAATTGTTTTCATATATTTTAGCATTCTTTTCTATCCTTTTTATATTTGTTTTTTTTATAAATTCCATAGCATTCGTAGTTTTAGAGGACTAGAGTTTAATCGTAGTTTCAAAACCACTAAAATTTGAACTTTAATAAATAGACCTCCAAATGTGTGCCCAATCCATGCACCATTATAGTCCTTGACGCTGACCTTATAAAGTGT
This sequence comes from Xenopus laevis, assembly GCF_017654675.1. NCBI lineage: Eukaryota > Metazoa > Chordata > Amphibia > Anura > Pipidae > Xenopus > Xenopus laevis. The sequence goes on from NC_054378.1 coordinate 44,513,870, forward strand.
GCAACACACAAATTGTGATACATTAGAGCATTTCATATAGCAGAGATACAGTACAAAGTGTTCTATATAGAAGATACTCCTGTTTCCTTTATATTTTCATTTGTCATAAGCTACGGCTTTTGTTTTGTCTTTCTTATCCTATTTAAAAAAAAAAGAGCTTTTCCATTACTTTGTTTTATAACACTTAAAATGAGATTATTTTTTGTCATTTTTAAAGAACAGGCGCTATATAAATGTATATGCAACGTTCATAACACCCTTTGCAATGACCTGCTAGCAGCATCTGCCAGGCAATGACAGGTAAATGATCCCAGAAGCTTAGTCTCTGGCAAACAGCAAGTAATTCCTTTGACCCACATAATTCAAAATGCATGCAACAATAAATGTCTCTCTGTGCAAAAAGATAGGCCAATTTTTTTATAAACCATCAATCCTATCCATATATTCCCAAAGCACATTTTCCCATGGAATATATAGGTTTCTAAATCCCCAGATAAAATAGGGGTTTCTTCCCATTGGGCAGGTTTAGCACACCTTTTATTAGGCATAAAAAAAATGGATAAAAATGTACCAATGCTTTAAATTTTTGGTTGGGAGTGTGATTTATTAGGAATCTCTGCAAAGGGATCCACCTTTAGTAGGAAGGGAATCGTCTGCACAAGGAATTGAGGGATTCCCTGTTGTGCGGAGAAACACTTCTAACAGACTAATGCAGTGCCCAAAGACTGGGTGGATCTTTGATAGCATATGCTGCAATGTACAACACTTTGGGCAGATCAAAATGCGAGTTCAGATTTTAATAACTAAAAACTCATTCATATTCTATTCATTCCTATGGGATTTTTAGAAGGATATTTATCAATGGGTCAAAATTGGAGCTCATAAATTGGAGCTGATAAATAAGATTCTAAAAATTCCATAGGAATTAATAGAACGTGGGTGAATTTTTGTTAAATTCCTGCCGTTTTGTGTGTTAGAAGAAGCTCCTGAACAAAAAATAAATACAAAATAAAATGCCTCAATCAAATAGAAGCCATAAATGAAAACAACTTACTAACTCTTTGAAAGACTTGAATAGCGATAATGCATTTGGCTGCCTAGGCCTCTAACAGGTTTAAAGGAGAACTACGGCTAAACAAAATAAGTAGGGCAGAAATGTTGTATTTATTTATTTATTTTTTTTGCTTGATGTAGTGCGTCGACCCCTAAGCTTAGCTTCTCAACAGCTGCTCAGATCACACTGAGCATGTGGGTGTCACAGACACTTTTAAAATCCAAGATTGGAAACTCCTGTGATAACTTTGAAGGCCTCGATCGTGACTACTATGTTACTACTTTGTTGCTGGTGCAATAAGTTAAGTATATAAAATAAGGCATTTCTAGCCATATTCATTTTTAGGGTTTAGTTCTTTTAAATTTTCCTCTGATCCCATGCCAAAAATTCTGGATGCTGACAAACCACTTAATCTGCAGATAAATTGCAGCTATTTGCCTAAAGCTTACACAACAGTTGAATGAATGTCAAAAGCTCTTGCCAATGACTGGGTGGGTGAAATCTTCACATCTTGCACCAAATATATTAAGTTGACTTTTTTTCTCCATGTTTTTTCTCATTCCAAATGTATTGGAGTAAATGAGTGCTTTCTCTCATGCCAAATGGATTGAGGTCAATTGCAGTTCTCATGCCAAACGCATTGGAGTACATGGGCGTCTAGCTCATGGGTTTTCTCTATGTGAAATGGCAAAATTCGAACAGAGTTTTGTTGTATTAAGTGAAAAAATACACTCATCCCTAGTAGCAAGCAATCTGCCCAGTGTTTGCTTTATTCCCCCCTCCACACAGGAAATTAAACCTTTATAAAACTGTCTGCTTTAATGAAGAACGTGTAAATGTCTAGCAGTGCTTGGGCACCAAAAACATGAATTTGTATTTGGTTTGTTGGAGGAATGATGCAGAATTTTGAATTGCAGAAAATAGCACATCTGGGCAAAAGGTTACAAAGAAAATGATCATTGGTGTATGCTACAAACCACCTTGTATAAGTGACGAGAATGAAGCCCAGCTACTTTTACAAATAGAAGCGGCTTTGCAACCAGGTCAAGTTATTATGGGTGACTGTTTGTCCAGACATTGACTGGGGTAAAAGGGTTGCCAAGTCGGAAAAAGCTATCAGGCTTGTAAATATACTTAACTTTTTATTTCAGCACATTCGAGAACTTACTAGAACTCTTGTATCTTGCAAATAATACCAAACTTATTTGTGTGGGTGAGCATTTAGAGAAAAGCAATCATAACATGGTCTCCTTTGAGATTATGTTGCAGAAACAACTCTTTAACTTTGATAGTATAAGGGTATCTCTGCAACATAAGTAGGAAATGCTTTTCACAGGGTTAAAACAGAACAAAAATGGGATGTTTTTAAAAAAATTTTTATAAATATACATGTCAGTATATTCCCCTTGTAAGCAAGGAATGGCATTGTAAAACAAAACTGTTGTGGTTCAATAGAAGTGTTGGTGTTAAGGTGGGTAAGAAAAGACATGTTTTTAAGGCTTTCAAGTTAGTTGGGACAGCCAAAATGTTTTATCAGGTACAAGGAGGTCAATAAATCATGCATCAGACAAGTTAAAATAGATATGGAAAAGGGCATTGCAGCAAGCAGTAAAAAGAATCCAAAATTATTTTTTAAATATGTAAAAACATGAAGCAGGAAGGGGTGGGACCTTTATCAGAGGGGGGGGGTCAGCTGGTTAATGAGAACAGAATAAAAGCAGATATTCTGAACTGTTATTTTTCATCTACACAAATGAGGAACCAGTTAATGAAGGTTTCATTCTTAAATGAATTGTTCAGTATAAAAATAAAAACTGGGTAAATGGATAGGCTGTGCAAAATAAAAAAGGTTTTTAATATAGTTAGCCACAAATGTAATCTATAAAGGCTGGCGTGACTGGATCACTAACATAACAGAAAACGACTTCCTGCTTCTCAGCTCTTTTGGTTTGTACCGACTGGTTGACCCCCGGTAATCATTGACAGTAACAGTTGCTTTTGAATCTGAACCGAATGCGGAAGATCGATTGCGGAAGATCAATTGCAAACTCACTGAACGTTTATGTCTCATGTGGACCCCCTTCAAGCCGCTAAGAGTTAGGGAGCTGAAATACAATAAGTTGGATTCTGATTATATTAGACACCCAGTCACTCCAGCCTTTATAGATTAAAATTTTGCCTGACCAACTATATTAGAAACATTTTTTATTCTAAAATGAAATTTTATTGGTACTAAAACAGTGAAAAAACAATCTATGCAGTTGGCAGGCCTACCTCATTTGCTTCACCAGTTTAAAAATATTAATAGATAATCAATTGTTTGGCTAGCTGTAGTTTATATACAGTCAGCAGTGACAAAGTTTATTGGATTAACAGAAAATATGCAATATGCATCATAACAAAATTAGACAGGTGCATACATTTGGGCACCCCAACAGAGATATTACATCAATACTTAGTTGAGCCTCCTTTTGCAAAAGTGGCTGTCGAGCATGGACAGCCTGCATCAAATCATCCTATAGATTTTCGATAATTCAACTTGGGGGGGACTGTGACGACCATTCCAGAATATTGTACTTCTCTCTCTGCAAAAATGCCTTTGTAGATTTAGAAGTGTGTTTAGGGTCATTGTCTTGTTGGAATATCCAACCCCTGTGTAACTTCAACGTTGTGACTGATGCTTGAACATTATCCTGAAGAATTTGTTGATATTGGGTTGAATTCATCCGACCCTCGACTTTAACAAGGGCCCTAGTCCCTGAACTAGCCATAGAGCCCCACAGCATGATGGAACCTCCACCAAATTTGACAGTAGGTATCTGGTGTTCTTCTCCCACCATGCAAAGTGATTTTTGTTATGACCAAATAACTATTGTATCAGTCCAAAGCACTTTGTTCCAAAATGACGGTAGCTTGTCTAAATGAGCTTTTGCATACCACAAGCGACTGTGTGTGGCGTGAGTGCAGAAAGGGCTTCTTTCTCATCATCCTGCCATACAGATGTTCTTTGTGCAAATTGCGCTGAATTATAGAATGATGTACAGATACACCATCTGCAACAAGATGTTCTTGCAGGTCTTTGGATGTGATCTCTTGTCTAACCATTCTCACATCCTATGCATATGCGCTCCTGTATTTTTCTTGGCCTACACATCGAAATAGCAGCTCGCACAACTAAAATACAAACAATGATAATTGGCACCAAATCAACCTTCAAAATATTGCCTTCGTGGATTGGTGAACTATAACAAGATCTGCAAAAGGCTATAACCTCTGCTCATGAAATATAGAATACTATGAACCGTGATCGAATGCGTATGGCATTTTCAGTGATTAGGTTTTTTTTTTTTAAATCTTTTTAAGCTTTTTAATGAACTACAGCTAGCCAAACAATTGATTTTCTATTTTTAAACTGGTGAAGAAAATAAGGTAGGCCAGCTGGCCAAGTGCATAGATTGTTGTATAACACATTGTTTTAGTACCAATAAAATTAATTTCAATTTATTTATACCATTTTATTATTAAATAATTAATTGTATTATTAAGCCTAGTGTCTATAGTGGAACATTGTCATTTTTTTTTATTTTGCACATCTATTTATCCAGTTTTTATTTTTACACTGAACTGTTCCTTTTAGTCCCAATCCTAGTAATAGAAATAATGTTGCATGGTTCACGCACAAGGAAATTTTAGAGACTAGAACATGTTAAGATAAGCAAAGGTCCGGCACTGGTTGGTATTTATCCCAGGGTACTTAGAGAGCTTAGTTCTGCGATTGCCAAACCTGTGGTGTAGCGAGACTGGCACATTGCTTATGTGGTGGTGTTATTCAAAAAGGGAACCCGTTCTCAGCCTCAAATCTATAGGACGGTTAGTCTCACATCAGTGGTAGGAAAGCTTTTTGAAGGGGTATTAAAGAATAAGATACTGGACATCATTGCCAATCATAATAGTATGAGTTTGTGCCAGCTTTGTTTTATGCGTAATGGATCTTTTCAGACTAATTTAATTTCCTTTTATGAGAAGGTGAGCAGGGTCCTCAATTCTGGGAAGGCAGTGGATGTGATCTACTTAAAGGACCAGTAACATCAAAAAAATGTTTTAAAAAATTCGTTAGAAAACGGAAAAAAAAACACCAGGACAAATTAAACTTTTAAATTGCAAATCCTTTATTAAGAAATAACTTACTGAAACTCCACTTCCTGTCCCCTACAGAAAAGGCGACACGGCGACCATCCATACTGCGATGATCGATTTCTCCTCCCTGGCTATTGTAGTGACAGCGTGTGAAGGAGGCTGAAGCTGTAGGAGCGTTGGCTGGCGGAGCAGGGTTTGTTCTTCTCCCCAGTCCATGTCTCCTGCACTCAGCCCTCGTGGTTCAACATAGAGTTCGGACAGCAGCAGCATGTCGAGCGGCAGCCCCCTCAGTATCCAGTCCAACAGGTCCGTCAGTCTGGAGATTGCAGAGTCTCACCACCCGCACCAGCACCACAGCCACGGCTTCGGCGTGAATATGCCTCTTCCTGCGGTGTAGCTTTCCTGTGAAGCACATGTGCTGCTGCGCACCAGTGACCCGTCTAGTCTTACACAGGAGCCGGATACTTGGGAAGATGCACCAAAGTACTTTTAACAACTATACACTGGTGATATAATAACACTCGCCCCCCCGTCAACCACCGATACCATATCGCCCCCCGTTTCCGCCCCAGAAGGGCCCGCGCCCTACAGGAAAATACTATTAATGAGGCGCCATGGTCCCTAGGTACCTGTAAGGAGCACTTACATAGTGCTGACAGAAGCGCCGAGTGGCGGGGGAGCTCTAAATAACGGCTGTGTATCGGTGGTTGACTGGGGGCGAGTGTTATTATTTCACCGGTGTATAGTTGTTCAAGTACTGGGTGTTATCTGCACTTTTGTGCATCTTCCCGAGTATCCGGCTCCTGTGTAAGACTAGACGGGTCACTGGTGCGCAGCAGCACATGTGCTTCACAGGAAAGCTACACTACAGGAAGAGGCATATTCACGCTGAAGCCGTGGCTGTGGTGCTGGTGCAGGTGTTGAGACTCTGCAATCTCCAGACTGACGGACCTGTTGGACGGGATACTGAGGAGGCTGCCGCTCGACATGCTGCTGCTGTCTGAACTCTATGTTGAACCACGAGGGCTGAGTGCAGGAGACATGGACTGGGGAGAAGAACAAACCCTGCTCAGCCAGCCAACACTCCTACAGCTTCAGCCTCCTTCACACGCTGTCACTACAATAGCCAGGGAGGAGAAATCGAGCATCGCCGTATGGATGGTCGCCGTGTCGCCTTTTCTGTAGGGGACAGGAAGTCGAGTTTCAGTAAGATATTTCTTAATAAAGGATTTGCAATTTAAAAGTTTAACTTGTCCTGGTGTTTTTTTTTCATTGTATTCTAACGAATTATTTAAAAATTTTTGATGTTACTGGTCCTTTAAGACTTTGCAAAAGGATTTGATACAGTGCCACACAAAAGGTTACTGGTTAAATTAAGGAATGTTGGCCTGGAACATACTATTTATAGCTGGATAGAGAACTGGCTAAAAGATAGACTACAAAGAGTGGCAGTAAATGGAACATTTTCTAATTGGACCAGTGTTGTTAGTGGAGTACCGCAGGGCTCTGTACTTGGTCCTTTGCATTTTCAACTTGTTTATTAATGACCTGGAGGTGGGCATTGAAAGTACTGTTTCTATCTTTGCTGATGATACAAAATTGTGCAGAACTATAGGTTCCATGCAGCAATGTGCCACTTTGCAGTGATTTGACTAAATTTGAAAACTGGGCAGCAAACTGGAAAATGAAGTTCATTGTTGATAAATGCAATGTGAAAATGCACTTTGGCAAAAATAACAAATGCAAGTTATACACTAAATGGCAGTGTGTTGGGAGTTTCTTAACCAAGAAGGATCTCGGGGGGTTTGTAGATAAGTTGTCTAATTCCGGGCAGTGTCATTCTGTGGCATTTAAAGCAAATATAGTAATTTCTTGTATAAAAAGGGCATTAACTCAAGGGATGAATTTTATTCTTTATAGGTCCATGGTAATGCCTCATCTGTATGTAGTATGTAGTGCAGTTTTGGGCTCCAGTCCTTAAGAAGGATATAAATGAGCTGGAGAGAGTGCAGAGACGTACAACTAAACTGGCTGGAGGGAATGAAGACTTAAATTATGAGGTAGACTGTCAAGGTTGGGGTTGTTTACTCTGGGGGGGGGGGGGGGAAGAAAAAAAAAAAAAAAGACTCTTTAGAAGGGTCATGATTACACTTTACAAGTTCATTAGTGGACATTATAGACAAATAGCAGGGGACCTTTTTACCCATAAAGAGAATCGCCGCACCAGAGAGCACACTTTCAGAGTAGAGGCAGGCCCAGTAGAGGCAAGCTCCCCAGTGCTCCAGCACATGCATGCGTGCGCTCACGGGGTTGAAAATTGGTATAGCAAGGAATGTTTTTCTGAATGAGATATTAAAACCTGTTTGTGCTCAGTAACATTTGAGCTTCCATAAACAGCAGACTACTTGTTTTATTTTAAGTGCTGGATGAGCTCTACAACATTTTAACTTTTAAGAGACACTTAAACGAATATACTTTTCCTTTAACACATACTGTACTAACAATTCCATACACTAGTGCAAAGGTAGAGTGGAATAATAATCAGAGACAATGTAATTATCCGCTAAATGCTACTGACCTTCCACAGTATGAGCCACTCTACCATCATTAAGCAAAGTCATTTATTTACAGCTTGGGAGCACTGTGATAAGGGCAAGCATGTGTTATATAAAATAATTTAACTGCCAGAAATCGTTAAGATTAGACGCATTACATTCTTTTGTCTGGAGTCGCCAAGCACATCATAAAAGCATGAAAATTTGATTAGGGTTGGGACCAGAAAAGGAAATCAAATCCCTATTTCACACAGTAAGTTATCATAAAAATATTGTCAAATATATATGCTGCCTCACAATAGCCCTTTCGATATCTGGAGTGCTGCTTTTTCTTCCATGTATTAAACCAACACATCTGTTCTGAGCATTATTGGACCCTGCTTATTAAAATGCAAGATGGCACATGGTCAGGATGTTTTTACACTTGTTATGTATAGATGAAGCAGATAATGATGCAGATAGTTCAAATAGCTCACCATTTAAAGGGAGAAAAAAAATCATAGCTGGCTGCAATTTCTTTGGTTAATACGGCTATTTTAGGAAGACTAATCTCAATAGAGGGCATGTTAGCTCTAGATATGGAAGACTTAACTGCACTGATCAGACTAAAAGCGATGGGTCAACTGGTCATATCACTACATCAAAGTCTAGGTCTATGTACTTCAAGGTGTTCTAGTGACTCCCGTTAACATGCAAAACCTGGTCAACTGTGGCTGTGCTCAATATGACGAATTGGATTCCTCTTAAACTAACTGCTTATATATTTTGGTGAGGAAAACGTACTGAACTCAACTGTGCATTTTAAAGCTTTAAAGAAATGTGTATGTGTAAGTCGAAGATTTTCATTCATCCAGGTCATGATATACAGTATCTAATAGGATCATGTCCAAAGCAACTGGACTGAGTTTTTCTTGAAACCGTTTTTACCACTCATCAAATCAGCTTCTTCAGCTCAGAGGAGTACTGAAAGCAATTTGGATAAGTTTTGAAACATTTTCAAGAAAACTAAAAATGGCAGTTGCTTTATACATTAAATTTTACTAGATACTGTCCAGCTGTAGAGAATATTTTTAATAAAATGAACTTAGTTTACAATATCTTGGGAGCGTGGTAACACAGCCTTCAGCTTATTTGTACTGTTATTTATCAAAAGCTGCAAAGTCCCTAGCTGGCTGTGCTTACTTTAAGGCTAGATACACACAAGCATCTCTGTGCTGCTCATGTCCAGAAGGGAAGACAGATTAAGGAAGGGTCCAGTAATTTCTCAGTGTGTGTGCACTCACAGCATAAAACATCCCCGCTTGCAAACTTCTGATGCAGAAAATAGTTCTAAAAGTACTTCCTATATTATGGTTTGTGATTTTATTCTTGTTTATCCATACACTAGAAATTATCAAGGTTCTCACCTCAAAAGCAGAAACTGAGGAGCATATGTCACACTTAGGGGCACATTCACTTAGCTCGAGTGAAGGATTAGAATGAAAAATACTTCAAATTTCGAAGTATTTTTTTGGCTACTTCGACTTGAACGATTCTAACTTAAAATCGTTTCGACTATTCGATAGTCGAAGTACTGTCTCTTTAAAAAAAAAAACTTCGACCACCTACTTCGCCACCTAAAACCTACCGAGGTACAATGTTAGCCTATGGGGAAGGTCCCCATAGGGGATATTTTTTTATCCAAGGAAAATCATTCGATTGATGAATTAAAATCCTTCGAAACATTCGATTCGAAGTAATTAATCGTTCGATCGACCGATTTTTCCTACGATCATTCGAACAAATGAATTGCGGTTAATCCTTCGACTTTGATATTCGAAGTTAAAGGATTTAACATCGACGGTCAAATATCGAGGGTTAGTTAACCCTCGATATTCGACCCTAAGTATTATATTACATATATATGTGTTTCATGCCTGTGTATAGCTTGAAGTGTACAAATTTGATTTTAAGGGGTGGACTTTTTTTTAATTTTAGTAATATCAGTAGCAGTCTACTCTACTGTTTACTACAACCAAGTTCTTTTCTCAGCATCACATGAGTTACATTATGCTATTCCATATTTTCTCTGTAACAGCCATGCTTTTATTAATTGGGAACAGTTGAGTTATTTAGGATGAAAAGATGAAAATATATGAGGACAAAAATGAAGGAACAGAAAAGAAAAGCACTGCATGCATTTTTCATAAGCAGATTTTAACAAAGCAGATGTCTGGCAAAGGGCGTGCTTTGAATTCATGCCCTAAACTGGCAGTAGTATCATCAGTAGAAGAATGATGAAGACAGGAAAATATCAAACAGGTCAAAAGATGAAGGATCAAGATTATATTTGGCCCTTAAAAAAAAGCTACTAGCTTGTCATTTATCCCAGCCCAGCTGTGGTAGCAAGTGCTAATTCAGAAGGAATGAGATCACAGCACACAAGGGTAGAAATAGGAATGATTATCCAAGATAATTGCTAGATTTTGTTCCTGTCATTACAAATTCCATACTTTTATCAGGTTCTTGGATTGCTTTAGCCCACTACCTGTTTTCAGTGCAGGCCACAAGAGGTATGGCAACTTTTTGGGTTTATAAAGTGGAAAAGGTTTTTTTCTTTTCCATTATCCTATTGCAATACGACTCTACTATTGCTAGGGCAATTAAACCAGACGTCACAGCCATTACCACATTACTCACCACCTTATCCCCTTGTCATTTTTGTAGGACCTATTAGATGGTTGCTTTAGATTTCTTTTTTAAAACTGGCCATTCATGTAGATCCAACAAATACATTTCATGGAATCATACAGAAAAAAAGCCATTTAAAAACAATTTGTGAAATTGCTCAGAAAGCTCTTCTGAACACATTTGAAATAGTTTTAAGATATTCGCAATTTTTACAATGCAGATCTAATTCAATTAGCAGTTCTGCCAACTGACCTGACAGTTTTGAAACGAGTCACCTAAAGTTTGTCTGCCCTTTTCTAAGTAGAGCAAGATCAGGCTGCTATAGTAATTTGTGTCCAACTTTCAGGCCAGTCAGTAGAACTTACCAAAAAATAGTGCTGTTGTATGAATTTCATTTTATTTGTAATGTCAAAACGGATTATAGCTTGAAAACTATAGAGGGGGGATAATGTAAAATACAAAAGTGTTCAGAAGAGCACTCTGAGTAGTTTTATTTGAGGGTTTACGTTATCTTTTACTGGGGCAAAATATCACAGGATAACATGTCTCACTGTGGAATACATTCCTTACACAGCTTTCCATTAGAAAAGTAATATAGTACAGGTAACAGATTGTAAATGAATATATGAACATGTAGCGCTAATTAACAATAACATTAGCAAGGTATGAAAACAGCTGCTTCAATCCACAAAACAGAAACCTTTTTAGCACGTGGAAAAATAAATGCTACAGTATGGATCGATCATAAAACGCAAGTATCGAGCCCTGGAAAGCTTTAAAATAAACACTCAAGTCAGAAACCCTAAAATGAAAGATGAAAAAAAAAGCCCTATTTGATACCAGACTCACTGCACAGCTGGTTGAACATATTTTTCATTTATATGACAAAGAACATCAGAGATTCGAGAATGTAAAAAGGTCTGCACCTAAAAAGAAAAATAAACCAGCTCTGAAGAGAATGACCTTTGCATCTACACAGACTTCATCATACTTGGGAAAAATTGGTTTTCCTTTCCGAGTCTTAAACATGCTGGATAATTTGCGTTATGCTACAAGAACCTAACAAAGTTCATCAGAAAGGAGGGAAGAGGTGATTTATTCAATGCCACCCATATTCTCAACGTTTCAGTTAATTTTTCTCTAGGATGTATTTTTCTGTACAAAAGGAAGACCAGGGTAAGAAATTGCATTTAAAGAGTATTTACAGATTTGAAGTGGCTACTGGATATTTTGTTGGAATCACAGAATATGATTTAAGAAATAGAGGAAAGAAATAATGCCATCATTTCTCATCCCCCCGAAACATTATCACTGTTCTATATCAATCTGTACCCTGCTCTCCTTTAGCACATCCATATAACATATAAATAAACTTACTTATAAAGTCCAAAAAGCTTTCCTTTGTGTAATCTCTATTGAAAGCTACTCTTGAAAAACATGGAGTACTCAAGTCCATGGATTGCACCAGTCTATTTTATAAACATACAGTAGGTAATTTATATTGGGTGCTTCTCTTGTTTTGAAGGGTTGGTTGTATCATGGGAAAATGTTCCATAGTGTAGGAGCAAAAAATAGAAATATGAATACTTTTGCAGAGGAGGTAATCCCTAATGTTTATTATGTCACACTAAACACACACCTCCCCAAAAATGTATAGAGTGTTTAGTGTGACATAAGGGATTTTCTCCATGGTTCATCTGCTGTCATAGTATCAGTATGTTTTACATAGCCACTGAAAGGTCTTGACCCCTTCTCTTTACACTGCACCGGAACTATTACTTGGTGTGCTCTACCTAAATCAGTAGCCTATAACAGCCAAATATTTGCTTGCAATAGACAAAACTTGACAATTTGTTGCATTCCTAATAAAGGAGTGGATGCCAAAGCTTAACCTACAACCTGTCTAAGGGAGGTAGCAGTTTATTGGTGAGTCTACTTTGGTTACCTTTCTCCAATCCACGAAGAAGTTATTGCGAAAGATCTCCTTGGTTGTATATTCATGGTCCAACATTTTTGCAAAGAAACTTGCTACTTCTTCTGCTTGTAGACTTAATGATAAAGGTTTACCTGTAACAGATGACCAGAAACAACGTATAACCTTATTGCTCAATTCACGTGGTTTTATTCAGTGCATTCTAATATCACTTTGCCCCCGCTTTGCTTCTCATTTGCAGTGGTTCTTGTTCAACATGAGTTGTAATGTAAAACAAAGTTGATCATATGCCCATAGACAACATTCATAAATACATTATTGACAAGAGTTTAGTGCTGTGTTTTGCTTGAAGACGTTTCACCAGTCATCCAACTCAGAGGACATCTGTAGAAACAAGTGAAATCAACTGGATGCGCTGTGTTTTTCTTGAAGACATTTCACCAGTCATCCAACTGGCTTGAAGAAAGCCAGTTGGATGACTGGTGGAGTGTCACAGAAAAACACAGCAAATCCAGTTGATTTGACTTATTTCTACAGATATACCATGACTTGGTCTTGGATGAATCTTCACAAACTGTTTATAGTGGGACTTCAGAACCCAACTTCTTTTGTTGTTGCAGAATTAAGTGTGTCAAGTAACACAATGGCTACAATCTGCTGGTGTTGCCATTACATGCCTCTGCTCACAATCCCTAAAGCTGGCCATAGACACAAAGATCTGATCGTACGAATCGAGGATTCATACTATTTTCGGAACATGTGTGGAGAGTCCCGACATTTTTCGTCCGGTGGAGATCGGTCGTTTGGTCGATCAGACAGGTTAGAAAATTTCTGTCGGCTGCTGATAATATCTCTGCGTGTATTGCCGATCGTACGATTTTCAGTGGGAGACTGTCACTAGCTTTGGTTGGACATAGATATCGTACGATTGCTGTCAGGGGCAGAACATTGCTAATCTGTTCTTTAACTAATCTGACTGGTAAGACTTTGATCTGAATGGTTAGTGGCGGGTCGGGAGATGGGAAAGTCCGATCGTACGATGATTCGTACGATCGGATCTTTGCATCTATGGCCAGCTTTAAATGAGTGTCAACATCATTCACTTTTTGGTTTAAGACAATGCAATATATGCATTAAGTTCAGCTGGTTTATGGTTAGACTGTGAATGTAACAAACACAGTCTATTAATGCACATTTGCTGTGTGTGTGTTGAAGGCCATATGTAATGGTTTAATGCTGCAGTACACAAGACTTTATTCAAATCTACAAACAAGGGAAAGTTGTGCTCACCACTAGTTTTTAAAATCATTAGGCGGGGGTGCAATGAGGGTGTGACCACAAAATACATATAGACAAATACAAGATTCCTCTGCACTCAACCCATTATCAATATATTTAAGACAGAGACATTTTGTGCATACTGCTACTGAAAAATGCCTTACCCTTTAAACAAAACAGGGATTGTTTGTCCATATATTGCAATATATTTAAGCTGGCCAACTACGTCAAAGTCATCCCATATCTGGCCAGTCCTATGCTCAATTTTCATCTGATTCATTAAGAATTCTATGGTTTAATTAAACCATAAAAGCAATATATGGACAAACAATCCCTGTTTTGTTTAAAGGGTAAGGCATTTTTCAGTAGCAGTATGCACAAAATGTCTCTGTCTTAAATATATTGATAATGGGTTGAGTGCAGAGGAATCTTGTATTTGTCTTTATTCAAATCTACGCCATGGGATATGCAGTGTCAAGGTTGCATTTCAGAAAAGCAGGAATATGTGCTGCTCAATTTGTCAGGCTAGCTGAGCACGCTACAGATTTTGATGTATACTTTCATTACTCTAGACTGACATGTTATAAAGCAAAACAGAATGCATAAATCAGCATTGTAAAATGGAAATTGCCGTGTTCCTACCTTTAGATGTCAATTTGTATTAGCCTGTTTAATGAGGCACTTAATTGCATTAATAGTTGGCTAGTAATTACAGAAAAAGAAAGTTTAGTTTCAACTTCTAAATTATTAGAAGAGTTATAGTTACAATAGTTTGTTGTTTATTTTTTTTATTTTTGTATAGCTATTTCTAGTTGTTTTGTCTTTCACACTAAAAATGTATGGATTACATCAAAGTTGGCCTATCCAGTGAATTTCATAATAATGGACCTCCTGCCCATGCACTGTGCACGAACACCTCATATTACATGAATTCTCAATCTCAACCCTTATATCAGAGCAATAAGTTACAGATCAAGCAGATGGAATGTTCGGTAGGTGATTTATGGGAAGAATTTACTCAGTAGCGTCACTAGAGGGGGCGGGCCCTGGTGCGTGATGCGCAGCCGGGCCCGGGCCCCGCCCCCCTCCGTACGGCCGCATTTGTCAGTGGCGCACGGGCTACCGGGGGGCCCTGAGGGGGTGCGGGCCCTGGCCCACTTGCACCCACTGCTCCCTCGGTAGTTCCGCCACTGAATTTACTGGATATTTAATTCTGCCTAACCTTAAGTAATTTTTTCTGCACAAAACGTGCCGCTGGTGTTAAGAGATATAAAGAGGATTGTTTGTTGATTGATTTGATTGTTTAAATCTAGTAAACACTGAATAAGAGGATGCAACTGTATAAAACAGGGCAAAATCTATACGAGACAAAATGTGAAGATGTTAAAATCAGTATCCTGCTTCTCATGTTTTTTCACATTTATCACCAAATTGAAAACCATTCAGATCTTTGCTTTCATTTCCAAACTTGTAATACAAAATAAAAAAATTTGTTATTTGTACGGTTAACATTACCAATTCGTTTGTGAATGGCTGTCATAAAATATTTGTCCCAGATGGCCAGTGGTCATATTCAGGAAGAGCCTAGGGTTTTACCATTACCTGATCCTGCATCTAGAGAAACCTGGATCAAGACAGTAGTTTGCAAGATCACAACACGGAACATTAAGGCCACTGATTAATGGAATTCAAGATGATTTGTTTACCGTCATAATAAAGTTTCACATTCTCCTGCAACGGCTCATAGGGTGGAGCAAAAAAGGGGCCTTTATGTTCCAGAAACTTCCACTTTATGCCATCTTCATACTTTTCTTCCTCCCACCTGCCAAAATGGAAATGAAGCATTAGTACAGTTCCAGATTCCTACTGGGAAACATCCATAAGAAAAACGGCCGCTCACAAAAAAAGAAAGATGGATTTGGGCTATGTTAAAGCTTTCATTCTGCAGGATATTTTTACAGTTCCCATGAAGATCATTGGCAGATTTTGTAGTGGCTAGTGGCATGATATATTTTACTCCCACATGGAAAGAGAAAACGAGTCATAATAGAATAGTGCCATTAACCCTGGCATTGCAGTCTTTGCTGTTGGGTCATAATCAAAAAGAATATTAGCTGAAATTTATCAGTCATTTAGTAAACTTCAATTTCATGAACTGCATACCTTACTTTAAAGAATTTATTAAAAAAAGCAGAAAAATATAGTCTTATTAAAAACACCCTTTCCCTTCATGTACCGTATCTAGTCCTTTGGTCCATAGTCATACGTATTTGCTACTTCAGCAATCCTCATTTCATTGTAGAGTTCTATACTAATTGTATGGCTGGCATAGACGACTGTAAAGCTCTGTGCTGGCAGCAGCAGGGGTTCTTTCTAAACCCTTCTGGCAGTTAAGTGCACCCATGAGCTCAAGCACATTCAGTAAAAGTTCAGTACGATTTACTTAACTAGGTAATTTATTGCCATCTCATTCCATCTATTACTTGACCTAAATAATTAGCCTATGTCAGTGAAGTTGCTTACCCATGAATCCTAACTGCAACTTTCTTACATGTATCAGTTCCTCAATTAGTTCTGCTGCATCCAGCCTTCTCTTGTGCAAGACTTTTTACTTTAAATGGATCATGGTCTTGACCATACCTGTTAAAGGGTTAGTATATTCTCTTTTCTCTATTGGTTTAATCAAGCTTTTTATTTACTCCGCTAAACAGAGCAAATGGTGAATGAGAAGCTTCGTGTTTGCAACTTTCCAGTTCTTGCAAAGTAGTTAATTATGGGCTTAGGCAAAACAGTCACAGTGAAGGGAGATTGTTGTTCATATAGAGCTCATTATCTCTAGTTAAAGGGATACTGGCATGGGAAAAAGATTTTTTTTAAAAATGAATCAGTTAATAGTGCTGCTCCAGCAGAATTCTGCACTGAAATCCATTTCTCAAAAGAGCAAACAGATATTTTTATATTCAATTTTGAAATCTGACATGGGGCTAGACATTTTCAATTTCCCAGCTGCCCCAAGTCATGTGACTTGTGCTCTGATAAAATTCAATCACTCTTTACTGCAAGTTGGAATGATATCACCCCCCTCCCTTTTTCCCCCCAGCAGCCAAACAAAAGAACAATGGAAAGGTAACCAGATAGCAGCTCCCTAACACAAGATAACAGCTGCCTGGTATAGCTAAGAACAACACTCAATAGTAAAAACCCATGTCTCACTGAGACACATTCAGTTACATTGAGAAGGAAAAACAGCAGCCTGCCAGAAAGCATTTCTCTCCTAAAGTGCAGGCACAAGTCACATGACCAGGGGCAGCTGGGAAATTGACAAAATGTCTAGCCCCATGTCAGATTTCAAAATTGAATATAAAAAAAAAATCTATTTGCTCTTTTGAGAAATGGATTTCAGTGCAGAATTCTGCTGGAGTAGCACTATTAACTGATGTGTTGAAAAAAAACAGGGAGGGTACCTGCCTGGCAGTCCCCAAGCTTTGCACCCTAGGCACATGCCTCTTCTATTTACCCCTAGTTCTGGTCCTGAGCTGTGTGAAATAGTGCTTTGTTTACGCCTTTATAACATAAAACATATAGGCAGAAAATTCTCAGCATGAAAGCTGTATAATTTGTTTTTGCGTAATCTTGCTTCTCCTGCATCTCTTTGGTGAAACTGCTAAAATATATATAAGATAGCAAAGCTGCCAAATTACATATCTTAATTCAAGAAGCATTTAGGAACATTTTCATTTGAGAATCTTTGCATAACAAAATTAGTAGGTTTTTTGGAATTGCACCTTATACTTTGGAGAAGAAAAACGAAAGTTTATGTTGGGTAGCACATTAGTGTTTGGAGCATAAAAAGGGAAAACTGCTTATCCCTAGTTTACAAGAAATCAGATGGTCCAATTGTAAAACATACTGTAATCAGCTCATCACTGTAATTGGATATTGAAAACAAATGCCGTCATTCTGAAATCAGAAATGCTACTATACAAATTAACTTTTTTCTGAGGCTTCTGAACGAGGCTAGACGGCACAGCTAATTTCACTGCTCCTGAAGTTTAGGATTTAGCTTTGTGATTTTGCATCTCTCTCTTTTACAGTTACAACAACCTGTATGATCTGGGGTCCATCGGATTCTATCTTGTCAGACTTGATATTGAATCTGCTGAAAGCCTTTTATCTCAGCACTGCTATAAAAACAGCAAAGATAATTCCTTTGCTTTATAATCCAGAAACAATGCCTAGAAGCTTCAAAGAAAGAGTCAAATTCTGCTGCCTCAAACACAAAAGGAAATTGAATAAAACTTGTACAAACCATCCCAAAACCCTTTCACTGCCTGCTGTTAGACCAACGTGGCTTTGGCAAGTTTCAGCCATTATCTACAGCTGTGCTACTTCTTGGCTTACATCACAAATTACAGTATGAAAGTCACAGATTGAAATGCAGATTGCTAGGAGAAAGCAACATTGCCCTTATTTGAATTTGGACAGTAGACCTTAAAGAGAAATTGCATATATATATATGTGATATGTCCCCATGTGGGACCAAAATGTTGGATTAAGTTGTAAAATTGTAAGCAAATAAAAGCACGTTTTCACTTCTACAACAGTGAGTGTTGATCCTCCATTCACTATCAATACATTTTGATTAAATTAAATTTTAATTAAATAAGTTGCTTTATTTTTAAACTCACTTGTTATTGAATTTAAACATGCTACTATTCATGCTGTATACTTAGCTGCTGTTATAAGATGTTATAGGAGGATCAGCACTAGGGGGCGAAAATTTTGAAAAATAGGCCAAGGGGGCACATGCATATTTATTGTTTCATCTCATAAAAAAAAGTTTGCAGTGTGAAAGTAACAGTGCACAATTCCAAATGGTGGATTTGAAGGATATGGTAGTGCAAAGGGAGTGGAATTAGCAAAAGAAGAGGTTCCAGAACATGTGTTACACTGCTGGCTAGCATTTGGGATTGAAAATGCTTTGTAACATTGTTTTTTTCTCTTCTAATAGAATACAGTTGCAATGCAAATTATATCTTCATCCAAAGTTTCTCTCCTCCTTAAAAAATACATGACCCCCCATGTAAATTCCCTCTACTTGGCAAAATCCCAAAACAGTAAAAATTGCACCCCACCTGAAAAAAAAGACAAGTGTTACTCACAACAATTATGATTATGCATAAGAATGATAGGAATCATCACTAGGCAACTAAAGGCATATAACAAGGCACAGAACAACTTCTCAGTTTTTACAACTGTTCTCAATTTTTTACAGTATTGGTTGCTGGTGTCAGTCCCAACTAAATGCTCTACATTCTATATATATATAGCAACCATTTTTGTTGATACTGGACTATAACCCAAGTTTGACTGAACTCAAGTGCCAGTTATTACTCTGCAGCAGTATATAGTGAAAAACTCTCATAAGAACAGGGCATTCATTTCCAAGAAATGGTTTATTTGTAGGTTCTTGAACTGTAAACTTGAGTAAAATAAAATATTTCACTATAATGCTTTAATAATCCGTTAAAGGAGAAGGAAAGGCTTGGTGCACTTGGGGGTGCCAAATGTTAGGAAGCCCCAAGTGATTGTATTGACTTACCTGAAACCCTGGGCCGGTGCTCCTATTAGCAGAAAACTACACCTGCCGGGGTTATACCAGTGAGCACCATGGAGCGATCTTCTTCCGACTTCCTTCTTTGCATGGTTGTGCATGCGCAGAACGAAAAGCCGAACTTTAACTAAAAAGTCGCCTATTTTGTTCAACTGCGCATGCGTTTGCCCTGGGAATTTTGAAGAAAGAAGAAGACGGAAGTGGATCGCTCCTTTAATAATTCTTACAACTGACACTTTGGTCACAAAGAATGTGTGTGCATTATATAACCCATTTTATATGTAATATAAAAACACAATAAAAGATACTGTAGCTTGGAGTTCCATGAGCAGTATTAAAATATGCATTGCTTAAATCCTTATGCAAATACTGTAAAGAGGGAGTAAATTATCTCTATAATATGGAGAATATATACTTACCATCTCCAACGCATCTGTTCTTCTTCTTCTTTCTTCTTAATTTTTAAAGCAGCTGCTGCTTCCTTCTCCTCTTGCGTTTTCTTTTTTGGCTTTCTATCACTTTCTTCCTTCTTGGGTTTTTGCTTACCTTCCTCCGTTTTAATTTTTTTCTGCAATGGAAATCAATAGAAACATATTTCTACACATGACCCCCAACACACAATGTTAGCTACAATACTTCTCTTCACCAATGAGTGGACAGTTAAAAAAAAACTCTAGATAAATTGTATGTACAGTTATGGAAAGCTTATCAGAGATTCAAAAACTACTAGGACTGGCCAAGTTTGTTCCTATTTTTCCTAAGTTTCTTCAGCTATTAGAAAATTTTTTTTACTCTAATTGTGGTCCATAACTAGATAGGTCAGTATCAAAAGTATTTAACTAGAATTCAACTACACAATACAGTATGTGTATGCACCCATACATTTGACCAACTGGACCAGACAAGGTACTGAGCAATCCTCTGAAAAAAGAATTTGCTAGGAATGTGCAACTTTGCAACCTTTATTACATAACTTGTGCATGTACAGCAAATTCTCTGACATTACAATACTGTACACTCAAAACTTTAATTTAAGCAGAAAGGATGTCTGGGAATGTAAAGGCCAGTGTGGATAACTAGCCCAGTGTATAAAAAGTAAAAGTGTAAAAAGTATAGATAATCAATCAATTGTTAGGCATCCCCCCATGTCTTCTCCTAGAAGTCCAACAGTGCACATCACTGAATTCAAATGCAATAAGTCAGTGCTGCCAACTTGCGCTATATTTCTTTTTTTTTTTCTTTAATTGTACATGGACTTTCCAATGATATGTTACTCATTATCAAATATATATAGTCTGCATGGGGAGGAATGTTTCTTAAGCTTGAAAATTGTGTGTCGGATCAAAAAAAGCTGGAGAACCAGACACATTATTTTGCTCCAGGTCTTGTCTACCACAACTGTCAGCCCAGATACATAACCTGGTGGACAGCTTTCTAAAGTTTGCAAATCCAGTAAAGTATTTTAACATTTTTCGGGACAAGAAATCTTTGTAAAAATGCATGTGTTAAGCAAAAGGAGAAAAAAACTCAAATGTGTTGTTTTTTGCCTACAATAACACACCTTAGCAGACACTGAAAACAGAAAAGAACAGCTAGGACTGTAAATGTAAAAGAAAAATTTAAAAAAATTACAAACACTTTAGGTTTATAGAAATTGAAGGCTATTCTTACTCCTGAAAGGTTGTGGTATGCAGTGTTTTGTTACCTTCAGTGCCATATTCATTTAATAATACCTCACACCACCTTGTTGCCATTAATTTTTTGAAAAAAGCCTTTACTCTTGAGGAAAATTAAGCCATCATGATTAAAGGTGAATAAAATAGTTTAGAACAAATTGAATCGAAAGTAGGCTATGCAGGGAATGTCATATGAAAAATATATTCGCACAGAAAATATTTAACTTATTATGGCTTATCTATTTTCTTTTTTGTGTGTGTTATGCTTTGAGTACCCAAGGATGAGTAGAGAATGACAGTGCATTATTAGCAGAGTCATACAGGCATTACCAACAGTAAGCTTTTACTTTCATTTTCAAGCTGCCAGGGAGTATGCACAGTATGTCTGAACACAGAGACATCTACAGGCCATTTGTATAAACACCACATATTCAACCTATATAGGAAAGCATTTGGGCAAATTTAATAAGCAACAACAATTTAGATTGTCCTTGTTTCAGTATTCCTGGTTTCTTAATTCTGACACCATGTTTTCTGTCAGTATAAGCCTTGCATTTGGCTTGTTGACTTTTCACAATGTCAGCAGAAGATGATTTTGTAGGCACAGTATTTTGTGAAAGTTTGATGTCTGCAACATGTAATAGTGCACATCTGTCTGCCATGTAATAATTTAGCAGGAGATGGTTGAGTTGTTGCATGGCACAGTCCTCTGTAGTTATGTAGGAAATCTGTTGTAAATACTTTCCAAGATTTCCCAGTAAGATTTGCTGTCTGTAGTGCCAGTGCCGGATTCGCTGGGCGAGCGCCGGGGCACTGGGGAGCACAGGCGGGCATGCCATCCCCAAAAATGTGCCGCCCTAGGCCCGGGCCAATGTGGCCTCACCACAAATCCGGGCCTGTGTAGTGCTTCTTTCAGACTTCTGTTGAATCGCTCGATTTCTCCATTTGCTTGTAGGTAATACACTGAAGATCTATGCACAATAGTCCTCTCTCTCAAAAAGGATTCAAACTCAGATGAGACAAACTGTGGTCCGTTGTCTGATATTAACTCCTTTGGATTACCTTCTCTGCTGAAGACTGAAGACAGAAATGTTATCACTGTAGCTGATGTTATATGAGAAACAAATGCAATTTCTGTCCATTTACTGTAATAGTCCATCAAGGTTATAGCAAATCTATAGGAGCATCTGTAAAAGGACCAACAATATCAATAGCAAGTTTTTCCCATACTGAATCAGAAAATGGTACTGGTTTGACATCTGGTCTCACCTTAACTTTGTGTACAAAGTTCTTTACACAACCCAGTGAAGTGTTGCTTTGTGATGAAACTTTAGACACTGATTGTGTGGCAGGCACTGGTGCTGTAGTAATGGGACCATCAATTAATTGTAGGTTTAATGCAGCAAAGAGATCCCTTCCAAGTATAGCAGTACCCTTATTCACAATGTAAAAGTCACATTTTGCAGTATTTGATTCAAATTGTACAGTCACTGGCAAGCAACCAAGCACAGGGATTGGATCCTTTAAAGGGGAAGGAAACCTAGTCGGCGCAAACCCCCCACCCCCCGTTTGTTGGCCACCCTCCCTCCTCCCCCCTGGCCTACCCGTCCCGCTGGGCAAATGCCCCTAACTTGTTACTTACCCTTCTGCGCAGGTCCAGTCCAGGGAGTTCACCGACTACATCATCTTCCACGCGATCTTCTTCCTGCTGTGAACGGTGTTTTGGCGCATGCGCAGTAGGATCATTTTGCCGGTACGAATCTACTGCGCATGCTCCAAAAGTCACGCGCATGCGCAGTAGATCGTACCGGCGAAATGATACTACTGCGCATGCGCCGTTCACAGCAGGAAGAAGATTGCTTGGAAGATGTCGTCGGTGAACTCCCTGGACTGGACCTGCGCAGAAGGGTAAGTAACAAGTTAGGGGCATTTGCCCAGCGGGACGGGTAGGCCAGGGGGAGGAGGGAGGGTGGGCAACAAACAGGAGGGGGGGTGGGGGGTTTGCGCCGACTAGGTTTCCTTCCCCTTTAAGTAACTGACCAATTTCAGGGCAGGTGCAACAAGCAGATCTTTTGCAAAGTATTTCAAGAAAATATCCTTTGGTAGTATAGAAGCTGAACCTGTATCAAGCATCATGTTAATGGAGTGTCCCTTGTCAGCAGAAGCAGTACTGACACTGACAGAGCATATAAACTTGTCTGGAATAAATGTATCAGCTTTATCCACACTTAATACTGTAACATTTCTAGTAGCGACTTCATGAACGTTTTTAGCAGAACTACAGCAGATCTAAGCAAAATGTCCTACTTTTGTGCAGTTGCGGCACGATTTATCCTTTGCAGGACATGTAACATGATTTGCAGTGTGTTGTGTTGAACCACAGCTGAAGCAGTATTTTCGATTTGTATTTGCTGTATGGTTTTGCAGTGTAGGTGAATCCCTTTCCTTAGCACTATATTTTGCCTGTGACTGTGCATTATTAGGCCACAGTGCTGAATTCACAATCTGTACTTTCCCAGCAGTTCCCTGACAGTTTTAGCCTCTGCCACTGCTGTTTCAAGTTGACTAGCAACTGTAATAGCCTTTGCAAGGGTTAAATCCTGCTCTAAGAGCAGTCTCTCTCTAATGCGAGGTGAGATTGTTTTTTCCATTTTTTCTATTTGGTCTCTTAGCATTTCATCTGTTAGATTCCCAAACTCACAGGTAACAACCAGCTCTCTCAAAGCTGCTACAAATTGTTCTGTGGATTCACCATTCCATTACGTTGTCCACATTGGCGGAATTTATATCTTTTAGCAACCACATTTACTCTTGGCACGAAAAAGTTCTTTATAGCAGTAAGAGCAGTTTCACAATTATCATCAGGTAATGGTAATGTATAGAATATACGCTGTCCCTCTGCTCCCAGGCAGTGAATATGTAAAGCACGCTTTCTAGCAGCAGAAATCTCCCCTTGGTCAGCAGCAATAATGTAATTTTCATACATACTGATCCAAGCAGTAAAAGGTATAGTAGGCTCACCAGGGTTTGGAAGAAAAGGTGCAGGCTGCTGCAGAGGTAGAAGAGACATCCTTATTGCCATTTGTTATGCTTTGAGTAGCCGAGGATGTTATGCTTTGAGTAGCCGAGGATGAGTAGAGTATAACAGTGCTTTATTAGCAGAGTTATGCAGGCATTACACAACAGTAACTTTCACTTTCAAGCTGCCAAGACGTATGCACAGTATGTCTGAACACAGAGACATCTAAAGACCATTTGCATAAACACCACATGTGTCTTGTTGTTTTGTCACATGTAGTTTACTAGGCCCTTGTGCCTTACCCTGGATGTGCTATTAAAGGCATAACTGGCAAACGTATGCATATTACAATTGCTGTGCCCAAGGCCAGGTCAACAAACCACTTGAGAAACACGTTACAAATTTTGCATCTGAAACTGGCCAAATGTGAAGTAGTTTAAGGCAAATTTGAATTCCTTGGGTCTGGGTGTGACAAAAGCCTTTGGCCCAGTTCTGCCAGGGCACCATAGAAAAAAAAAAAAGTAGTGGTTCCCAGCCCTCATAGGCTCCACCAACAAAAGCCTGACCACAGCCAGGACCAGTGGCCAAAGTTTTCAGAAGGAGGCAGTACAAGCTACAGGGGGGGGGGCGGCAGGTGGTGCGCTGGGGGAGGACAGTACATTTGGAGGGATGGGGAGGGCAAGTGGTGCAATGGGAGCAGTGGGTGGAACTCACACAGGAGTTTGCCATGGGGGTAGTAGGTGCTGGAATTCAACTGGCAATGATTGTTCTATTGCATGTTACTTAATGTAGGGATGATTTATTGTTGCTTAGCAATGTGATGCTATATTTGACCTGTAACAAGGGTTGAACTGGGACAGAGGGAAAAACCCCGGTGGGCCCCGGGACTGCCAGAAGGACCCTTCATTTTGCAGCCCCTGTGAAGCACCAAGGCTGCAGTGCGACCCTGCCTGTAACCCTGTATGATTTTCTTCTTCCTCTTCCTGTGTGTGTTCTCTCTATGAAAGTTCCTGTTGCAGATGTGTTATGCTGAAGTGTTTATGCCAAGTTAGACACACCAACTTCTGTGTGAACAGTTACTTGGTTGCTTTATATGTCACTTACAAAGAAACTGCACATGCATTTCAGATCAGCTCTCTGCCGACAGGTTAGGGGCCCACAGCACCACTGAAAATCTCTGGAAAGACCGACAGAAGCTACGCACATGGTAAGATGGCAGTGAGTTTGGAGTTCAGGTCAGGCATAGCAAAGCTGAATAACCAACTATTAGATATGGAAATTTAAAGTGGAACTGTTTTTATGGAAGGTTGACCTGTGGGAAGTACTTGGCACAGAGACCAGAAAACAATCCTGGGATGAACGAAACAGACAGGCTTGAGCAGTTATTGGCCTACTGTAAAAGACGATCAAACAATTCACATCAGGAAAGAATCTACAGCAAAAGGTATGTGGAATGTGTTGCAGTCACTCCATGAGAGATCAAACAAACAGTAAACTATACCTGCTGCATAAGCTATACAGCAGGAGACTGCAGAAAAATCAGGAAATGCAGGAACAATTAATTGCAACTTTAGAACAAGGAATTGTAGAGGAAATTTTAGCAAAGCTTGCACATCACTGTAACAAAAACGTTCTTTGACCCACTGTAAGCAATTTTATTTCATTTCATTATTTTGAGACAGTTTACAGTTTGTTCAGGATGTCATTCTGTTATGCACTATTTAACAATACAAAAGGCATGCAGCATAACATTCTGTTGGAAAGAGAAAAACACCAATACTATACAATAAACCTCTCACTATTTCCAGTTATTTTAGAGATAAACAACTTTGTACCAGAGCTGTGATTGCTTTTTCAGCAAAGGTCCAAGGTACATGGCTAATGGAGCAGTGGCGGAACTACCGGGGGAGCTAGTGGGCCAGGGCCTGCACCCCCTCAGGGCCCCCTGGGCGCCACTGAAATGCGGGTCCTACGGAGGGGGGCGCCCCTCTCTAGTTACGGTACTGTAATGGAGTGATGATAACAGTACAATCATATAGGGAAACTGCACACTGAAAAATTTTTTGGGAAAGTCTTGGTTGCATTTTACAAATGCATGGTGAAAAGAGATCTAAACTGACAGTTTTAACTATTCCACTTTCGTAAAAGACTGGTGGAGGGATGACTGCAACTCATCTGGAGGGCTATAGGTTATTAGCCAAGTGCTAGGACAGAATTCCCCAACCTTGTTTACCGATGAGGCACATTCAAATGTAAAGAGTTTGGGAGCAACACAGGAATGAAAAAAGTTCATATGGAGTGCCAAATAAGGGCATTCATTGGTTATTTGGTAGCACCATGTAGACTGGCAGTCTGCAAAAGACTATTTGGTAGCGCACTTGGTCTTTGTGTTTTAAACACCTACCTACAAGCCAGGAATTAAAAAAGCACATGCTTTGAGGCCCCTGTGAGCAACATCAAATGGGTCTGTGAGAAACATGTTGCTCACAAGCCACTGGTTAGGGCTGGGACACACTGGGCGATTTGGGGAGATTTAGTCGCCTGGCGACTTATTGCCGCGACTTTCCACGACCAATCTTCCCCGAATGCCTCCCCTCGATCTGCGCCTGGCTAAAATGAAAAATCGCCTGCGCTAATCACACGCGGCGATTCGTTTTCTCAAGTCGCCCGAAGTTTCCTTGTGAGGCAACTTCGGGCGACTTTGGAAAACGAATCGCCGTGTGTGATTAGCGCCGGCGACTTTTCATTTTATCCAGGAGCAGAGTGAGGGGAGGCATTCGGGGAGAAAAGTCGCTGCGATTAGTCGCCTGGCGACTAAATCTCCCCAAATCGCCCAGTGTGCCCCAGCCCTTAGGGATCACTGTCCATTTTGTAAGTGCAATCTAAGATAACCAGTCATTTCACATGCCTGTACACTTACATGGTGTGGTGCAATATCAGCCTGAACCAAAGTTGAAGCTACATGTGATCTGTATTAGAAGCTTGATTACAGAATCATATAGCCCTCCGATAAATGCCATTTAATTCAGACCAGAAATATCTCTAGAATACATCAAAGGCAAATTAAAGGAAAACTATACCCCCTGAACAATATAGGTCTCTATAAAAAGATAAGTGCATAAAACAGCTCATGTGTAAAACCCTGCTTCATGTAAATAAACAATTTTCATAATATACTTTTTTTGGTAGTATGTGCCATTGGGTAATCATAAATAGAAAATTGCCATTTTAAAAAATATTGGCCTCCCCCTGGGATCGTACGATTCACCATGCACACAAACAAACCATACATGAGCCAATTAAAAGACAGAGTTCTATCTTTTGCTTGTGAGTGCACGTGTGTGTTCATCCAAATGTACACACACCCCTGAGAGATTATAGCATTTGTCTGATGAGTGAATAATGACCAGAAAAAAAAAAAAAACACAAAATGCAAACCATTACCTTCTTTTTTGGTTTAGTTTCTGTTTCCGTCTCATTTGCATCTTCCTCTAGTTTCACTTTTTTTGACCTGCAAAATAAAAAATAGGTTTACTAAAAATATTTGGCTATTAATTTATATTTTGTATACAGTACTTTGGCTACTGTGCATTTAATATATTTTAACAGGGATATGATAATTAAATAGAATCAACTGCAAAACGTAAGTCTAAGTACTTTAAAGGAGAACTAAAGCTTAAAAGAAATAGGGCAGAAATGTTTTACATTATGTTTTAGACTTCTGTACCAGCCCAAGGGAACTACTGCCCTTTAGCAGGGAAGATGTGTCTCCAAACCCAAGGCTTAGGTACAGTCCCTTCTCTAGAGTGTTGAATGTTTTCATTCATTTATATTCCCATACTTTCCTTTCATTTTCTATTTCAAAACTCCCCTTAAGAATCAAGATTCTTAAATCAGGTATGGAGTGGTGATACATGCTTTTGCCTTATTTCAGGTAATATGATCTTCTGAAACATTTGTGTGACAGATAGACAGGCTATTTAGCTGAGCAGTTTGAGGCTCCTCCGAGGATTGTAAGTGGGATTATGATCCCAGGTACTAATTGCCCAGAAGTAGGAACTAAGTGTACAGTTTCCCCTCAGGTTAAGGAAAAGTGTGAAAGCTAGGTGTACCCTGAGCTGCTATTCTGTACATTGTCCCCATCCCTGTGGAGGACAGCTACTGACCAACGTGCTCTGAGTATATGCCTATCCACTGTTGATCCTGCTTGCTCTGTATGTACACTCCATTGAGGAGTTATTGCTCAATAAATATATTCATTGGTTAAGTTATAAGAACCACTAGCGCCACTAATTATTGCACCCTGAACCAAGTTACAGTTACACTACATCCTGTCTCCACACCGTTTGTGAGAACGGTGCACTCAATTTGTTGTTTTGCTGCAATTACTGTACAAACCTACTTTGACAATTCTGTAGCTTCCTCTTGTCTTGCTCTTTTTTTCCCTTTATTTTGTTTTTTTGCAGGTGCAAAGTCTTCATCTTCATCAGGTTCAACTTTGACAATAATGGAACTAAAATTTGAAATGAAAATCAATTTTAAGTATAAGTGCCACATTGAAGTATAGCAAAGCAAGTATTACTAATCAGTAATGTCAGACTTGTGGACGCTTTACTGCACTTAGTGTCTGCACCTGGTTAAGGGAGTCTAATTAATATCAAACAAGACAATAAGTTTTTTCTTTGTTGGGTTAAACTATTACACAGCAACATTATTGAGCATGTAACAGGGCAAAATTTGTAAATATAACAAGCAAAAATGTGTTTTTACTTGGAAGAAAGTGTTTACCTTGTCTGATCATCTTCCTGCTTAATTTCAGATAGGTTCTTCTCCTATTCAAAAAAATTAGAAGACCCAATTACCTTATATGCCATAGTGTTTGTGTCCGAGCTTGATCATCATAGCTCCATAAATACAAAATTTAGCACCAGTGCTGGCTTTGTCAGTCCATCACTAGACAAAGTACAATGTGTTTAAGAAGAGGCTTTCATAGGGGGGCAAAAACAGTACAAGTACAGAGAAACCAACTTGCTTGCATTAACAATAAAACATCTCTTCTTTTCATTTGGAATCTTTAAGAGAAGACACACTATTTAGCATTACTGCATGAGGAAAGCCCCTTCATTTTTGTTGTCTTATAATTAAGGGTGCGCTTAGCATCATAGCTAATGATCATTTTTAACAACCACCGTGTTAAGAGTGATTGGCAGCTGCATATAATAATTCACTGTTTATAACTATGGCCACCCCAGGCTAAATGTCATTAGCCTAAACACTGGGTTTTTGGTAGGGATCCGTTGTTATATACCGTCATAATACAAGTTTTTTTGTCACAACAGACAGACCCTTGGTGCTGGCATTTTTGTATATAAAATTGGTTCCGTGCACAGGGGCAGAAAAAAACCAAGCATTTGGCAGAGATGCTTGGTTTATATATATATATATATATATATATATATGGGAGAGACTGAAAAAGAGGGAGGTTGATCTTGACCTGCACGGGTTATTTTTGTCAGACTACTACCGTGCCAAAAAAATCCCTCGAGGCTTCCGCATTCGTAATGTTCCGACAATAGGGAGATCCAACCCAGAGTTCTGCAAGAAATGGATAGGTGTTCTCAATCGCTGCTCATTTGACCTCATGATATTGGTCATTGACCTCATGATATTGGTCATTGAGGAAGTTGCCGGTGAACTCACACGGGTTCGTAAATCTGTGGCAACGCAAGAAGTGGAACAAGTACCCCTATTTCAAGCAGAAGTGCCAGACCCTACACTGATTCGAGCCCAGAACCAAGTAGATAAATACAAACAAGATCTACTACAGTTTAAACCGGAAAAATTCAGGCGAGTGAATGAAGATTATGCTAACTTCTGGGTTTATCGATGGCTGACAGGTCAACGTGATACTTACCCAGCACAGCGCATGAGGAGATTCCCGCGAAGAAAACTAAATAGACCCCTTAACTCGATTGATACCAGCTCTGGGGACTCGGAAGGTGACGATACTCGAGCAGGAGCAGCGGCCGCTTACCCTACAAGTACACACGGAGCCGACACAGCAAGTGCAGGAACCTCTCAGCTGGCTTTTTTAGAGGTAGCAGTGAGCGATCGTCCGCCATCAGGGCGCAGCACCGCAAAAGATATCCCACCCGGCGGGGTAAGAAGAGGCCGCCCACGCAAGATCTAGAGGTTCCGATATTTAATCTATCTACCCATTCTTTAACACCAGCAGAGACTTCGTTACTGGGTAAGGGTTTATCTTTTGTACCAATGTTTCGACCTAAATTGCTTGATTATGAGGTTGATACATTTAAACTTTGCAGGACTATGTGTTTAAAGGAACAATTCCCTCCTACAAATACTTTTGCCGATGAATGCCCTGATTTGAAGCTTAAAAGCTTGTATGTGCCTCCTTTGATGAATCCAGCTATTAAAGTATACAAACATTCGATTGATGGAGAAATTAAACGTATTGTGTCTGATTATAGATTTCGGGACAATTTATCTAAGGAGGAACGTGGAGCTATTAAATCTCTGACCAATGATGTGTCAATTGTGATTCGACCTGCAGATAAAGGGGGCGGTGTTGTGTTACTCAATTATACCGATTATCACAAAGAAATTTTATCACAATTATCTGATGTGTCAGTTTATAAACCATTACCAGGTAATCCTGTTACTCAATTTAAAAAACAAGTGGATATGACCATACAGGATGCATTTAAATTGAATGTGATAACTGCACAAGTTAAAGATTATCCAACGATGGATTATCCAAAATGTCCGATTTTATACACTCTCCCAAAGGTCCATAAGAGCTTAACATCTCCCCCAGGACGCCCCATAGTGTCGGGCCGTGACTCATTACTTTACCCTTTGGGTAAATATATAGATAAGGTTCTTCAACCGGTAGTACAAAATACTAATACCTATTTAAAGGAAAACGCCACATCTACTAAGCTGCTTGGAAAACATAACTTTACCTGATGAGCACCCTATATGGCTTGCCAGTTTAGATGTAGTTAGTTTATATACTATCATCCCTCATAATGATGGCATCGAATCAGTAAAGCGATCTTTGCAAGAATTTACTGCATACAGTGGCCCTCCCATTCCATTCATACTCTAATTATTAGAATTGACCTTATGTTTGAACTATTTTCGATTTGAATATGATTATTTTTTACAGATTGCCGGGACGGCGATGGGAGCGGCCATGGCACCAGCATATGCAAATTTATATATGCACCAATTTGAAACTCATCAAATTTTACAGAATTTTGGTAAAAAAATTTTGTTTCTTAAACGCTTTATTGACGATATGCTGATGGTATGGTGTGGTTCCCTGGATGAATTCCATGAGATGGTTAAATACCTTAATGGGTTACCTACCCCTGTGAAATTTACCTTTACAGTACATGACCAATTTGTTAACTTCCTGGATGTTCAAATATTCCGTAAAGGATTTCGCTTGGGTTATACTTTATACCGTAAGAAGACTGATAAAAATGTTTTATTACATTACAATAGTTATCATCCTCCAGCCACCAAACGGTCATTACCAATTTCACAATTCTGTAGGGTATTGAGAAACAACACAGAAAGTGATGCAAGGAGTAGACAGATTGATGAAATTTGGGCAAGGTTTAGACAGAAGGGATACCCAGTGGGAGTACTTGAACAAGCATTAACTAAAGCCAAAGATAGGGTAAATAACCCAAGGAGTACTTGTAGAGGAGCTCCGGATATCATTTTTAGTACTACCTACAATGATGCCTCAAAGGCAATTTGCAATAGCATTAAACGGAATTGGAATATTGTAAAATCAGACAGTAATTTATCCACCAGAATTCCTAACCCGCCAATGGTTGGTTTTAAGAGAGGGGTTAAAGGATATCCTAGTAAAAAATGATCCTCTAACTTGCTATCCGAAAACAACCACCTCTTGGCTACCGGAGAACAAACCAGGATGTTTTCGATGCCCTAGTTGTACATCGTGCAGACATATGAACCCTGGGGTGAGTTTCTTACATCCCCATACTGGGAAAAGATTTCTTATAAAACATCACATCACATGCACCACAACACACGTGATTTATATGGTAACATGTCCGTGTGGTCTCTCATATATAGGGAAAACGGATCAAACATTGAGACTGAGGATGGATGGACATAGGTCCACAATTAGTGTAGCCTTTAGAGATGGAAAGACATTGAAACCGGTGGCCAAACTTTTTGGAAAAGGGCCACAGACTTCCCACATTTAAATATATAGCAATTGATCACATACCACCTCTACGTAGGGGTGGTGATAGATCAAGAGAATTATTAAAAAGAGAAGTCTTTTGGATAAAAAAATTGAACACTGTCACCATATGGGTTAAATGAACATTGTTCTTTTTCATGTTTCCTTAGTCAAAGATAAGATAATGATGTGATACAAAGTTACAATTATGTGGTCCTCTTACACTTTGTTGCTAAATTAGCCTGATAAGTCGGTTAAATAACAAATGAAATGGTTATCTCTACAATGATGTCACGCTTCAGAGTGAGGATGTATATTGATTGGTTAATTGATATGTTTTTACCTATTTATAGTGATTTTAAATGTAGATCTGGGTCTTGATAAAGGTCCAAGCAGGGGACCGAAACGTTGACCTAATAAATAAAGAAGATTTTACTTAAACCCCAGTGTGCATTCCTATATTCAAACAATTCTATACAACTGGCGAGGAATAGCACCTGGGTCTGATGGATATTCGCATGGGAGTGCTTAAACCTAATGAATATGTATATATAGACTTATCTCCGAAAAAGTCTCTCGCACACCTCTGAAGATAACAGAACCGGGTGCTGCCGTCACAGATCCAGGGTAGTAAACAGCGCACACCGGAATTTAAAAAAATATTATTTTATTTATCAAAAGTTTAAAATCATTAGGATCAACGTTTCGGTCCATATATATATTTACTCCGGAAGCAAGCCTTATCAATACTGTACCTTTGTTTTCTTTTTATCTTTTTTCTTTTTTTCTCTCTTTTTCTCTGTTTTTCTTTCTGACTCTTCAGCAATTGTCATGTCTTTTTCTTTCCCCTTTTTTTTCTGAGTTTCACCATTCTCCACTCCTGCTTTATCTTTCTTTTTGGCCTTCCCTTCAGGTTTCGACTCGCTTTTTCGTTTCTTTTTTTTGTCTTTCACTTTCTCAGACACATTATGGAAAGAATCAGGATCTTCAACTGGCAGCGACAGTTGTGTCATAATGTGAGAGGCCTTTTACTGTATTGACAATAATAATACACATTAGATATTAAAGTCAATGGGTTTACTTAAAGCAGGCAAACGTGTAATAAGTGTATAACTTATTTCTCTTCAAAATTTGTCCCATGTTTCTATGTACCTCCATTTCCTAATTTCTAATTCTCAAGTTTGCCTTTATTTATATTCTCTAAACTGATATGCACCCTGAACCTTGTAACAAGAAACTGCCTCTAAAGACCTAGTACAATATCTGTAGTAAAAATATACCGGTTTTACATTTTCTGGAGATGAAAGCATATGCTAGAAATTGACTGTAATTACCCCTTTCTTAAAAGCATACTTATAATTATCATTTCCAATCTTTTTTCCATCAGGATAATTCTGCCATGATCTCGTTAAACTTGGTATTTGATGAATTATTTCCCTTTCCAGCTCATGGTTTTAAGGTCTTGCCCTTGGATAGATCAAAGCCTATCCATTTCTAATATACCACACAGATATGGTTTTGACTTTGAAGGAAAGAAAGGATACTTTTATTCTTAGCACATGATTCCACTGAATGAAGATTTCTATTAGTATGGTAATGAAACTGTACAGTCTAAGAATGGCTTTATTTGACTATACTTTCCACCAGAATAGTTAATTGAAATTGTTCTTTTATATATTTCAGTGGTGCAAACAGTGTATAAGCTACAACTTTTTCAGTGAAAGCCTAATTAGTATGAAAGAAAACATTAACATCACCAGAACTAAACTGATATCAACTTACATAACACATGCCACTGAGAAGTGAAAAAACAGTAGGATAAAAGATGTGGAATAATAATTACAAGAATTCAGGATATTTCCAATTATTGTTACATAAAAATATCCAGCATTAGCAATTGGTGGAGTCCTCCTCCTGTCTTCATTCTGCTTCTTTCTTCCTCTCTTTATTGGGCTCCTTTTATTGACTGGGGGAAATGTACAGGTTTATAGAGTGCCTAAGGCAACTCATCCTGGATTGTGCCTGCCTCACACTGCTCCTCCTGTGGGAACATGCATGCATACACAGTTACAAGCATGCACAGTAAGGGGGGCCCCTGCAGGACCCTGAACTAGAGGTAGGTCAGGCCAAAAGAGGTACATGTGCATTGCCTATCCACCGTTGCACCCTAGACACATGCCTCTTCTGCCTATCCCTTGTTCCAGCTCTGCAGGGCCCTTTTAAATAACTGTCCCATTAGGCCTAATCACTATTTGATACAGAGTTCTGAGAAACTGATGGGTACAACTGGGCATTAAGGATCTGTACCACCACACTATATCAAAAATAACTGACAAGTCATTGCCCCACTGAAGCTTACAATCTAAGGTCCCAATCGTATTCAATTCATATGGCTGATTCTTCTAACCTGTCTGTATATCTAGATTATACAGAGGAAACGTATACATATAATGAATATACAGTGCCTTGAAAATGATGGCCAGAATCAAACTAACAAACCCTATATACAGCCCTAGATTTTGGGATATCCAGTTGATAAATAGAATTTTGCTGCAAAATTGAACTGGGAAAAATATTTGCTCATCCCTACACCTTAATAGTGTACAACTGTGGGGCTCCTGCTATTAATGAACTACAACTCCCAGTATTCCATTCCATGACATCTCTTCAGATGCACAGAAACTGCCAAAGGATTAAAAAAAAAATTAGCACAACAATAATAAGATCTCTGTTTCTCGGTTGCAAAAGTATTCTCTCGTGCTTTTATATGGTCACATAACTCCTCAGTGACATAATATCTTTATAAATTTCAGTAGGGGGTACATTATTCAATATATACTGTGTGTGTGTATATATATATATATATATATATATATATATATATATATATATATATATATATATATATATATATATATATATATATATATATATATATATATATATATATATATATATATATATATGGAGTGCTGGTCCATTTTGAATATTACCGTATATGTGTATATATATATATATATATATATATATATATATATATATATATATATATATATATATATATATATATATATATATATATATAAAATTATGGATTTGTTTTGAACCTATTACTCCTTTACGCGTCTATGTTTGCACACACTAACTTAATACAGATTCAGAAGTATTGCCAGAAGCAGATACTTGATATGTTAATTGGTAATTAATTGTTTATAGCAGATACAGGAACAACGTTTCCTAATATTTGCCCCTAGGTATTGAAATTAGAGTTTTTTTTCTATATGGAAAAATAATAAACCCTTATTAGACAATTACTAAATGCAGTTTTGTTTTTTTAGATTGAACAAAAAAAAAAAAAGACCACTTTAAGGTAATTGCGGTATGAGAAGAAAAATTAATTGGATTTTCAGGAAGACATAAAACAGATTTCCCTTGGCTGCAGTGAAGACCAGAGAGACTAAGTGGCTACACATTGTCAAGTCATTCAAGCTTTTCAAAGACATGAAATCAAACACATAGCTGGAACATAAACAGATACACAAACTGCAGTTCTGCAACTTGCTTGATGAACTTATGGGTTAGTTCACACGAGCAGATTTGGGGAGATTGTCGCCTGGTGATTTATTAGCCTCATATTCTGGGCATCAATCTACCCGAACTGCATCCGCGTGTCTTCCCATCCGCTATAATGAAAACTCGCCTGCGCTAAAGCACACGCGGCATTTCATTTTCCGAAGTCACCTGAAGTCTCCTAGTGAGGCAACTTGGGAAAACGA
This sequence comes from Xenopus laevis, assembly GCF_017654675.1. Classification (NCBI taxonomy): domain Eukaryota; kingdom Metazoa; phylum Chordata; class Amphibia; order Anura; family Pipidae; genus Xenopus; species Xenopus laevis. The sequence continues at coordinate 44,549,830 of NC_054378.1, forward strand.
AGTGCCGTGTGTGCTTTAGCGCAGGCGAGTTTTCATTATAGCGGATGGGAAGACGCGGATGCAGTTCGGGTAGATTGATGCCCAGAATATGAGGCGATAAGTCAGGCGACAAAATCTCCCCGAATATTCTCATGTGCACTAACCCTAAGACAACAGGTGACATGAGCAACTTGGCCAAAAAAAAAAAAAAAAAAAAGGATTGAAATCAAACCTGTTATAAATCAAGCATATGCCACTTAGTTGAGTCAGTGCTTATTTCTAAGATATGCAACAAAGATTCTTAGCTTTTGGTCAGGACCCAAAAAGGGCCCCCATTCTTTTTATGGTGTGTTGCCATGATCACCCCTGAAAACAGTGAAAGTTGAGGGTGGATAAAGCAATCTTAAAGGAACAGTAACACCAAAAACATGAAAGTGGTTTAAAAAGACAATATAATGTACTGTTGCCCTGCATTGGTAAAACTGGTGTTTTTGTTTAAAGGGATACTGACACTAAATATTTTCTTTTCAAAATATTAATCTACATTAAATGTTACCTATAGGTTACGTTGATGGTGTCAGTATCTCTTTAAGAAACACAACTATAGTTTATATAAACAAACTTCTATGTAGCCATGGGGGCAGCCATTCAGATAATAACAGATAATCCTATTGTATACTACAGAGTTTATCTGTTATCTGCTGGGTATCCTGTGCCTTTTCTCCTTTTTCCAGCTTGAATGACTGCCCCATGTTTGCACAGCAGCTTGTTTATATAAACTATAGTAGCAATCATGCCAATTTTACCAGTGCAGCACAACAGTACATTATATTTTCATTAATTAAAAACACTAATTTTTTTTCATTACTTTTCTTTAAGGTGGCCAAGCTAATTCTCCCAACTTAAATTTGGATCCTCTGTGGAAAAAAGGTAATGAAATACTTATAGGTTTAGCTTGAAGTGTGAAAATATTACCTCCTACAAACCATAATAACCCATTACCTAATCTGCCATCAGGGACCATTGAGAAACTGCCTCATTCCTAAAGGAATATACTATGATTCTTGTACATGCCCTTGAACCATATAATCTAGTAAAGGACTAGCAAGAAAAGATCAGCTGTAAATAAAAAATCCATCAGACATATTCAAGGACAACTCCTGCAGTTTTCCCCTTGAAGGTTTGTAGATAATTATTAAAGCTTGACCAACATCAGTGATGCCAAGTCAAGCTACAAAATTCCAGATGTTCTGTTTTTACGCCTTGACATATTTCCATAGGACAGTGTTATCTAGATTTCTCAGAAAAAGCATGGGCAAATATGAGATCCCAAGCCTACTCAACATGAAATTGGTTATGTATAAGCATAGAACAACCCCATTAGTTCCTGCACTTGCCTAAGACCTAAAGACACCGTGAAATGTATGGTTTAGCTACAGCACAGTTGCACTAAAACAATAGACTATAGGAAATTCTCCCTGTACCACAGAATTGTCATTTTGCATTTGGAGCATTTGGAGCACAGAATTAAATTGCATCAATAGGATTTTTGTTTAATTGTGTCGCCTCTTGTGGTTTCCCCAGAGTTGAACATAAAAATACACTGCATGTAAGACAGACCTGTAGGTACATTGCCTTACATAGGTGCAGTAACCTTAGCCCTCTGTAAACTGTCCGAGGGTGTAATCCTTCACTGAATTTATCAGAACTAATCAAAAGTTAAGACTGCAGCTCCGAGATACTGTGGGTCTAATTGAAGTGGATAAAGAGGCAGCCGTCGCAACATCGAGATAATCAATTTGAATTCTCAATGCAGCTATTGCATGATCAGAGCAGTTAGGGCAAAGCCAGACGTGGCGTTTTTACGTTGCGTTTTTAAAAAAAAGAACAACCAGGCGTAAATACGCATAAACTGCACTACCGCTGAAACTAATGGAAAAAACACTAAGGCAATTCACACAGGGCGCTTGCAAGCTAAAATCCGCCACAGGACGCCAGTATTGGCGTCTTTTAGCAGAAATGCCAATACGTCAAGAAACTACCAAATCAATAGACTCTAAGGGATCTGCACGTTTGAAACCACACCTTGCGTAAATACGCAGCGTATTTTAAATATGGCGTCCAAATTCTCATTGAGAACAATGAAAACAATGAGAAGTGCATGTTGGGAAAAGAATCCTATGTGCTGAAAAATCCATGAAAAACGCATGTTGACGGTCATGTGGTTTTTAAAAACGCAACGTAAAAACGCTGCAAAAACGCCACGGCTGGCCTTGCCCTTAAAGATGAAATTTTCTTTCACATTTAAAATTAAAAATAAAAAAAAGCAATTTTCATTTGCAGCATGACATAGATCCATTTTTAAAGATGTTAAAAACATATGATAAGCCAACTCCGTGGTCTTTGACACACAAAGGACTTTTAACTACTCACTGGGAGAAAATGTAAACCAAAAAATAGCAAATGCTCTGCCTCAGATAAGCTAAAGAAGAAGATAAGCCATAGCAAGGTTTCCATGAGGTCCCAGTTTATTAATGCCATTGTCTGCTGAACGGCAGAATGTTCCCTATTTTTTGGCATTGGAAGTAATTAAAAAAGTGTTTCTGGCTTATAAAATACACACAGCACAGATTGCCCACCCAGTTAAAGAGTATATGACCTGTAGCGGAGTATTTGTAATAGATTTAAAATAGAATGGTTTCCAATGATAACACTCTACACTATGTGGTTTACTATATAAAACACAAACACGTTTTAGTTTACTACAAAGCCAATTTGTTGCAAAATACTGTATGCTTATGCCACTTTGCAGCAAGCTAAAACGGACTACATGGTTTCCTATGGGCAAGTAGCTACACAAGGATTAGTGCACACGGTTACTCCCCAAAGAAACCAGTTAAAACTGCTGCATAGACATTCGTCATACAAAAATTAAATACATGAACAAGCCACTTGTAGAGCTTGCAGTTTAGTCGTGGAGAAATACCAGATACCTGAATTATTAGAAAGGGATTCTGAATGAGGGTTGTTTTTAAAAATGGTGGATTGAGAAAATGTGTAGAAAATCCACTAGAAACATGCAACTTTATACACCTTGGCATCTGCTATTACCTGGAGTATAATATATGCATATAGTGCAATATATATATAGTGCTTCACTTTTAAACTCTGGTTTATTTAGTGAGCAAATGATTAAAAGACAATATAACACATTACATGCCCATACTGACCTATTTTTTGCAGAGAAGCAAATGCTTGGGTCGCTGACTAAAGCAAATGGTGGGAGGATCCCATTTATCACCTCTCCTGATTGCATTTTTAACCCTTTCCTGTAAGAATCCAACTGACAAATATTCTAGGATAAAAGCTACAACACAAGTTCCTTTTTAGTGAGTTATATTAGACCTTTTCCAAAATTCGGCTTATGTCATATGAGTGACTTGCAGTGGACTGAGTGAAGAATTCTAAAATCAAGTTCTATTGTATAATATGGGGCAGTGAATTACTATATATAGTACATGAAAGTTCATACACCAGCACACCAGTTATAGGCAGGGTCAAAATGGCCTAGTGGGACACCCGGAAAAAACCCAATGGGCCCTAGTCCTGTCATCATGAGCCCTGCCAGACCCACGCCCCCCACCCAGACTGCCCCGTAGAAATGTGGATGGCAGGAGGAGGGCCCAGGAGGGGGCTCATCAGAATTTGCATCTCTGATGAGCCTCCAATGCAGAATGCTTAGGACCTGGAGCTTTTCGAATAAGGGGTCTTTGCATAATTTAGATCATCATACCTAGTCTAATAATTTAAACTAAATAACCAGTAGGATTGTTTTTCCACCAATATGGTTTGTGTATTGCTAGGTACTGTTTTATTATTATAGAGAAAAATGGAGGAAATAATCTGTTAAAATTGTAATAATTTAACATGCAGTCTATGGGAAATGGCCTTCTCATAATTCTGAGCTTTGTGAATAACAGGTTTCCAGAACCACACAGCAGTGTGCCTGATATATAGTTATGGGCCAATTTATCGTGCCTGGTACTTTTTTATTGGTTGGCACCAGTAAAAATATAAAATAATGATATTTTTAAAGGAAAACTATCCCCCTCTCCCAACAGTCATTTTAACTAGTTGGCCATTTTACAATCCCCACTGCCTTCTCCTGAACAACACTTCCCAGTATCCCAGTGTCCCAGTATGCCAACCCACTAAACACCAAATAGAAGCATGTGAAATGGAAGGTAATTTGATCCGGGTTCCATTACATGTGACACTTTGTTGAACAATTGGGAAAACACAGCATTTAAAATGGGGGACTAATGGCCACATGTTAAAGGCAGTTCCTTTATCACAGAATTGAGTGAACTGATACTGTAGTCCAGTGTTCTCCAATAGGTAGTATTTGAGTTTTATTTATGAAGAGGCTGAGGGAGAATTCTCTCTGGAGCAATTCATGGATGGCATTCCAAATGTAAAAAGCAAGGCAGAATGTTTTAAAGGAGAAGGAAAGCTACGGAGGCATTTTATTGCCAATAGATTAGCTGCAATAGTGCAAGCTAGAAATGCTATATTTATTCTGTAGAATGCTTTACCATACCTGAGTAAAAAGCTCTAGAAGCTCTCTGTTTGTTTAGGATAGCAGCTGCCATATTAGCTTGATGTGACATCACTTCCTGCCTGAGTCTCCCCCTGCTCACTTATAGCTCTGGTGTAACAACTTACCCTGGTGGTCTAGCGGGAGGGGGCCGACAGGCATGCCTGTCTTCCCCTCGGCGGGGACGCCCGCCACGAGGCGCCTTTGCCTCCAAGACTGGTGCTCCTTAGGGCGCATGCACCTCTGCGCTATTTATAGGTGTGCTGGCATGTTGACGCCAGAGTGCATTGGCGCGAAATTCAAGGGTATTTAAAGCCACAGCACACTACCCTCACTGCCATTATAGGATTTGTTCCTGGAGCTTCTGAGCTGTTGCTATCTGTTATCTGATTCTGATTCTGAATTCCTGTTGTGACCCTGCCTGGCTATTGACGATTCTGACTTCTGTATCCTGATCCCTGCCTGATGTCCGACTTCGCTTCTTCTTCTGGAAGTTGACAGGGTTAATGAGCATGCCATTAAAGGAAAACTTTACCCGTGTGCAATGTTGGTCTCTATAAAAATATCTTGCATAAACCAGCTCATAAGTAAAACCCTGCATCATGTAAGTAAAATGTTTTCATAAAATTATACTTTTTTAGTAGTATGTGCCATGTAAAAATAAAAACTGGGTAAATAGATAGGCTGTGCAAAATAAACAAAGTTTCTAATATTGTTAGCTAGCCAGAAATGTAATGTATAAAGGCTGGAGTGACTGGATGTGTAACATAACATAACAGAACACAACTTAATGCTTTACATCTATCTAGTTAGTCAGTGACTTTAAGTGAGGCCACATGGGACATAACTGTTCAGTGAGGTTGCATTTCATCCTTAGCATGCGGGTCAGATTCAAAAGCAACAGTGTGGCCAGGGCCAGACCAAGCTCACCGGGCGCCCTAGGAGACCCAGCCATCCACCTCGCTCCCCCCTCCATGTGCATGCACGCCCCCAACTGCAATGGTGCATATGCATTCACTGTAGGCAAGGGACAGACAGATGAGGGAGCGGAGAGTGACAAAGTTCAGAGGGAGGAAGGCAGGGGAGAGCAACAGAGGGGAGGGACGTAGGGAGAGCAACAAAAGAAGGGCAGCGAACACAGTTTAAGAGGTACCTGCCCAGCACCCCAGCAACCATCTCTAAAATTCAGTCTTTTATGACATAGCGTGATGTTTTTAGTGTCTAAAGGGGAGCTGTTGGTAAAGTAGCTGATTTATTGTTTTTTTTTTTTATACATTTTTTAACATTTTGTGGTTGCATCAATACTGTTAGCAATATGTTAAGGAGGATAACAGTATTGGTGCCCATTCTCTTTTCTTTCTATAGAAAATAATTTCTCTTATTCTAATTGCTAATGCTAGTGCTAGAGAGGGATGCACATAGTATTTTTATTTTCCAAAAACTCTCAGTTACCCAATGACACAGGGCAGAAGATGCTATTATAATGCCATTATGTACAATCAGCTTTAACCGCTAGATCCCCTCTGTTTTCTTGAATTTGCCTAAACTTTCCTTGTTTCTCCAACTAGAAGAAACCACTAAAACAATCAAGCAGCCTAATGTTCTGGAAAATGGCAATTTATTAAGAATGTAAAAAAATGTAAAAATGATTCCATTTAACTAAATGTCTTACTATGTCAAATTATATTTTTCTTTTCTAATGTAAATTCTTTAGGCTGGATGTGGAATTTTTAATAGCATCCGTATCTCTGTCTTGAGGAGCAGTCTATTTCCATTTGACTCTTGTTAGGGATGATTGCAACACGCATTATAATTTAAACAGTATGAGCGTTTAATCTCCCATAAATTAGACAGATTATTACAATGGACATATTATACTGGTTAAATGAATGGATTTGTACCTCTACAATTACAATTACAATCAGTTTTCCCATTCTGTCCTTTTAAAATTAGTTTATCAGTAGTTATTTGGTGCATGGGAGTTTATTAAAATCTTCTTACCTTGTAGTAATTTCGATTAGTCTGTGCTTCTCAGTTGGCAATAACAGTATTTTCATTTGTATAAAGTCTTGGTACCAGAGCTATTCTGACTTTACATTGTCCTTTCTAAGGCTCTGTTGAACTCATATGGTATGGTAAAGATATTTCCTTAAAGGAGAAGTAAAACTAAAAAAGTATGGCATAACTATTTTACATTATATTTTTTACCAGACCAAGGCCTCCACGGCCCTTTGGGCTTATTTAATGTTTAGTGATTTTAGTGTTGTGTTCCATATTACATAAATACCTCTTATCTGTACCTATAACATATTTGAAAAACCAGGAGCAACAGCTCCCCTTTAATGCACTTTGAAACTAAGATGCATAATTACACAGATGTTAATGCCGTTTTTAGCACAGCATATACCTAATACGAATGAGTTGCAAACAAGCCTATAAACATAAAAAGAAATGTCATTTATCTTTGCCTGTTTTTAAAACAGAAGTAAGCAGCAGAACATTGCATCTTCCAGGAGAGACTGATTATAGTTATTTCTACCATGTTGACTGCCATAATACATAAAACAAACTGAAATGCTGAATTAAAACTGCCATATATATAAGAAGTCACTCTGTATATCTGCCAGATATTAGGTAGACCTTTAGTTAGCTACATGCCCCTGCTTATGTGAGAAACTCAAATTACAGACCCATCTCATAAGTCACTTTATAGTACACTGACAGCCCAATAAAAGCAATTTTGAAGCAGTATTTTTTCTACCGTCCATATATTGTTATAGTACTCATAAAAGAGCTCAGTAGCTGCATTCTGCTGTAAATCAAAGTAGGCTATGGGGTAAAGAATTGTAATGGTTAACCACAAAAAGAATTTCAGTGGCTGCAGAACATAGTGTAAAATATATTGCACACCTTTGCAAGGAGCAAAAATATTAATTTTCGCCCCAAGGGCAGAATATGAGATTCCCTGACTTTTATTCATCTTTTAACAGTCTAAATCAAACTTTAGATTTCAGCAAAATCATTTAAGGGTAGCAACTGGTTACATTCAAAATTATTCTTCCCAAATATGTTTTTATGTGCTAAATATGTAAATATCTACTTACTGCATTGGTACAACCTAGCATCAACTGATATACAAGTTAATAAGCCTCTCAAGTCTTTGAATTAGTCAACAATAGCACTTAGCAGGTACCATCACTGCCATTTGTGGCACTTACACATATCTGTCTAATTGTGTCACATGCCCATATGTTATCCGAAAGTCATTAGCACAGGAGATGATTAAGGGGTCGCCTAGAAACTATTATTAATTGTACATTTGTGGGGGATTTTTAGGAATGTCCAGTTAACAAAATGTCTATTGGGGGACCAAAAGATCTTTAAGGGCACATATTTTTTGAACATCTGATCAGAGATATCAAGAACAAAGGGGACATCCTAAGATATGCAATGCTCCTAAAAGTAACTTGTGCAGGTATGTACGCATTAATATTTTATGTATATTGTGCTAATTGTAAACACAGCACTTTTAATTAGAAAAAAATAACACAAGAAACGTTCTAAATACCGTATATACTCGAGTATAAGCCGACCCGAGTATAAGCCGAGGTACCTTATTTTACCTATGAAAACTGGGAAAAATTATTGACTCTAGTATAAGCCTAGACACAACTACAGCCCTGTCTCCCAGCAGCGCACATTCTGCCAAAGTGACCCCCCCAGCGATCAACCGGACTTCTTTGCAAAGTTGATGGTGACAGAGAATTGCCAAACGGATAACTGTGTGCATTGTCCCACTGTCCCACTACCATGTGCAGAGGGTGCTGTTTGATATTGCCATCACTGTTAATCTTTCGTATAACCAACAGAGGGCGCTGTGTGATATTGCAGTCACTGTTATTCTTTCATATTACCAACAGAGGGCGCTGTGTGATATTGCAGTCACTGTTATTCTTTCATATAACCAACAGAGGGCGCTGTGTGATATTGCAGTCACTGTTATTCTTTCATATTACCAACAGAGGGTGCTGTGTGATATTGCAGTCACTGTTAATCTTTCATATAACCAACAGAGGGCACTGTGTGATATTGCAGTCACTGTTATTCTTCCATATAACCAACAGATGGCGCTGTGTGATATTGCAGTCACTGTTATTCTTTCATATAACCAACAGAGGGCGCACTGTTATTCTTTCATATAACCAACAGAGGGTGCTGTGTGATATTGCAGTCACTGTTAATCTTTCATATAACCAACAGAGGGCGCACTGTTATTCTTTCATACAACCAACAGATGGCGCTGTGTGATATTGCAGTCACTGTTATTCTTTCATATAACCAACAGATGGCGCTGTGTGATATTGCAGTCACTGTTATTCTTTCATATAACCAACAGAGGGCGCACTGTTATTCTTTCATATAACCAACAGAGGGCATTGTGGGATATTACAGTCTCTCCCCAAGTGTACTGTTGGTATAGGAATGATTAAAAGTGACTGCAATCTCAGCTACTCGGTCCGGTACTGCTGACCCGAGTATAAGCCGAGGTAGACTTTTTCAGCACATTTTGGATGCTGAAAAACTCAATATACGGTATTGAGTTGCCCATGTTACCCTTCTGCCATTTATTGAAAACGGCTAATATATGAGTAACATGGGCAACTGTGTACGTAGTCATATTGTTAATCACTATACTGTATATTGCTTGATAGATAGGCCTTGTTTGTTTATAGGCAATTTCTACGTATTGAAAATGAATTCACAGTTGCTGGTGAAATTGGACAACTTTTGGACAACTTTTGGACTGGAATATTTGATGTTTTACTGATATTTGGACTTTTACACTTTCAGGACTATTATACACTGGGATTTTGTTGGTAGTCCCGGTTGGTGACCCTCTGGGAAGGGATTGTAAATCTATCTCACTTCCTGTTTGTGCCTTGAAAAAGTTGTACTTTGCACTACTGAATCACACTTGTTAAATAGCCTTGTGCTCGAAACATGTAGTGCTAATAAAAAACACTAAGCAGCTAGACTGCCTGTTCCTGCTTCTTTACCTTTTACAAACTACTGGTAGATACCGATCTACCTTTTGGACACCCCTGTGCTACACCCAGGCTTAGCAGAAAACAACAGAAATAAAAAGCAGAACTCCAGCAGGTTACTGTAACCACTACATTAGAAAGCGGAGCTGACTGGCACTCGAACGGATCCACAGGACCAGAGATATTCAGTTAAAAAAATATTTTATTGATAGAAAAGTTAAAAATATAGCTGTATCTCCATCCACCCTATGCGTTTCAAACTCCTCAGGGTGCTTAGTCATGGGCTCCCATGGGAATGCCGGTCAGCTCCGCTTTCTAATGTTTTGCTGTACTGCTCCCTCAAGCTGGGGGTCTCTGGCTGGTGCACCAGGACCACTTTTACTGTTTGGTGAGTGACTATACATTTAATTCTGGAGTACCTTGTCCTTTTCCTAACCATTTGTACTGTAACCACTACCCTGAAGAGATTTGCAGTCACCTGCTGGAGTTCTCTGCTATGCCAAGCAGGGCTGAAACTAGGGGTAGGCAGAAGAGGCACCTGCCTAGGGCGCAACAAAGTAGGGGGGTGCTGGGTAAGTACCTTCTGAAGATTCTTCTGCCTACCCCTAGTCTAGGTTAGTTTGCTGCCTCTGCTCTGCTCCCTTCTCAACACCCCCAGCCAACGACGCTGTTGGCGTGTGCACGTGAACTGGGGGGGGGGGCGAGACGGTTTGGCCCACCCCCGATGTCAAGCTGCCGATATTGAATCTAATGCTATTTTAATTTTTGAGGGCATGGGCAATAAGCTGTTTCAAGAAACGGACAGCATTTGCATAATGGTGCAGAAAAAAGAATGCAACATTACTGCAAATGTTACAATGTGCAGCGCTAACAGGATTGTATTGTAGGTCATCTTTAAAGGGATCCTGTCCAGGTTTTTTTCAAAACACACCAGTTAATAGTGCTACTCCAGCAGACTTCTGCACTGAAATCCATTTCTCAAAAGAGCAAACAGATTTTTTTATATTCAATTTTGAAATCTGACATGGGGCTAGACATTTTGTCAATTTCCCAGCTGCCCCTGGTCATGTGACTTGTGCCTGCACTCAGTGTCGGACTGGGATGCCAGAAAACCTTATTTTTTCCATTATTAAGCATTTTTCCCCATAAAGGAAAAGGTAAGGATCATGAAATATGCTAAATGTTTAGAAGCAAAAGGGCCCACTGACATTTCCTGGTATCCCGGTGGGCCAGTCCGACACTGCCTGCACTTTAGTTGAGTTTATATTGAGGTTGTTCTTAGATCTACCAGGCAGCTGTTATCTTGTGTTAGGGAGCTGCTATCTGGTTACCTTCCCATTGTTCTTTTGTTTGGCTGCTGGGGGGGAAAGGGAGGGGGTGATATCACTCCAACTTGCAGTACAGCAGTAAAGAGTGATTGAAGTTTATCAGAGCACAAGTCACATGACTTGGGGCAGCTGGGAAATTGACAATATGTCTAGCCCCATGTCAGATTTCAAAATTGAATATAAAAACATCTGTTTGCTCTTTTGAGAAATGTATTTCAGTGCAGAATTCTGCTGGAGCAGCACTATTAACTGATTCATTTTGAATTAAATGTTTTTCCCCATGACGGTATCCCTTTAAGTTAGCTTTTAATATGCTAGATAAAGTGCTTTCATTAATTAATTTCATTGATTGTTTGAGGACACCCCAGCCACTCCAGCTCCTGTGATATCACTCCAACTTGCAGTACAGCAGTAAAGAGTGATTGAAGTTTATCAGAGCACAAGTCACATGACTTGGGGCAGCTGGGAAATTGACAATATGTCTAGCCCCATGTCAGATTTCAAAATTGAATATAAAAACATCTGTTTGCTCTTTTGAGAAATGTATTTCAGTGCAGAATTCTGCTGGAGCAGCACTATTAACTGATTCATTTTGAAAAAAATGTTTTTCCCCATGACGGTATCCCTTTAAGTTAGCTTTTAATATGCTAGATAAAGTGCTTTCATTAATTAATTTCATTAATTGTTTGAGGACACCCCAGCCACTCCAGCTCCTGTTACTTCTTAATTTAGTTTGCTCTGCTTGAGTTTTGAGGTAGTTGGTATACTTTATCTACTGTAATTGCAAGGGTAAATTGGACCCTAAAAAAAATTGTCCCATATCAAAATCTTACTGAAAGTTAATTGAAAGGCAAACACCCCCCTTTAATGATTATGCCATCTGTGGTAATAGTAAATGGTTGAGTAGAGCAAGTTTAAGAACTGTACCAGAGTTCACATGTATGATATTTGTGTTCACCCTTATGGCATCTGCAGGGTGTTTGTTCTCCATAAAAACAGGCTGGGCTATGTGTGGTTATTTTTTATGAACGTCCTTTTAGTTTTATTCTAACTTTTGTGTTACTTTTGACTCCTTATATACTTATAATACACAAAAGCCATGAATATCTTGTAAATGATATCCTTATAAATGGTGAGTTCTGATGTCATCAGTTATAAACGGTGAGTTCTGATGTCATTTCTGTCACATGACTCACTGAAACTTGTGTATTATAATAAATAAGTACCCCCTGTTGCAAAATATGAGGATATTAGGTTACCTCGGAGTTCCATGACCTTTGGCCTAGTGTTTTTATATGTTCATGAAACTCCTCAGTAACTTATAATATCCTTATGTTTTACAAGAGGGGGTACTTTATTCACTATATATACTTTGGCTCTGAATATGAAGTCAGTAAGCCAGAGATTTATGTTAATTCTGATTGTCATACCACATACTGCAGCAAAATCTGCATGTCAGAGTTGTCTGTATCTAATTCATTAAAGGCAAAACTAATAAATCATTTCCACATTATGCTAAGCATTCACTTTATATTCATTTCTAAACATTTAAAAAAAAAAAAAACAGCATTAAATGTATACAGTGAGCAATACTGTGATTTATGAGTTTTTTCAAGAACTGAAACCCCTATTAGGAAGCAGTTATGCAATCCTTACACATTTTAAAGTTATCTTGACTTTTCACATACTTTAATAAGTAATGTGCAGCAATGCAATAAAAGCTGCAAAGTTTGCGCAAGGTCTAATTACCCATAGCAACCAATGAGATGTTTGCTTTAAAAAAGAGTGTTACCTGCTGATTGGTTGCTATTGGTTATTAAACCACAGGCAAACACCGACTTTTATTACATTTTTCTCTGTTTCTCTAGTACTGATGGAACATGGAGAATGGTTTGCTGGAAGGCTAATTTGTATTTACTTATACTATGGATGCATAGGGACATTAAGATGTCATTTGCATGTCTCTACCTATAATTCCTTATGTGAAGGTTAAAGCCTCTAATTTTTGTTTAGGGCAATGATATGTGTGTAGCATGTCTTGGTGCATGTTTTGCATGTGATAATGGCTCTTTAGCTCCTTTTAGCTCTGTGCACCCTTACAACTATGGTTCTTTTGCTTAAATATACTTAGTCCACTTTTATTCAGAATTGGAATTTGTTTTTCTCTTTACACTACAAAGACAGAGGTTTAGCTCAGCATTTCTGGATTCTCAGTAGAAAACAGTAAAGTTGTTAACCAATCTGGTATGGGAGGTGGATTGGAGGATCAGTGGTTTGCTGCTAAAACAAAAAATGTGCCAGGAGATTTTATTTGCCTTTGGGCAGAAAGCAACACTTATTGGATATAAATTATATATAAACGCATGTGGTACTGCATTCATCAACTAAGAGATTATCTCATCATGTTTATGTGATAAAGCATGTGTTCTTCCATATTGGCCCTTAAATGAGGCCCGAAATCTCTTCTCTGAAAGGCATTAGTACAAGGCACAGGTAAAGCTGAGAGACAACTGATGGCAGACTGACAGGTTTAAAAAGAGCTAAAGACAAATCTACAAAAAATAGTGTGTTGTTTCAAATGGTGAGACAAACCCCATATGTAATACAAGGCACTAAGTTTGCCCAGGTGCAGAAACTCATAGCAACCAATGCTGTTTGCTTTTACACAGGTGACCAGAAAATGTTACCTCATACCTCCCATTTGACAAAAACTTGTGGTACGTGCAGGACGGCAAAACATTTTGACCACGCCCATTTTATGGCCACACCCCCTAATTACTAGGTCCATTTTACAAAATTTGGCAGGTTATGAAAGTTTGAACACATTTCTGGGAGTTTAAGTGCAATGTTTTATGTATTATAACACTTTTGCTAATGAAAGTGAATTTCCCTTTAAATCACTAGTCCCTCCCAAGAGACCTGCTTATCTTAAATAGTTATACAAAAGTATCCAAGTGCAGCTGCTGGCTTTTCTGGGCTCTCTGCCAAAAAACTCTTATTTTAATTAAGTTTCAGAAACGTTGTATCTTTTTTTTGAGTGCAGGAGATCAAAGAATAAGAAACCCGGGACTGCAGGCTGAGCTGTCAAAATCAGGACTGTCCAGCAACAAACGGGACAGTTGGGAGGTATGTTACCTGCTGATTGGTTGATATGGATTACTGCTCCTGGTCAAATTTAGTGAGGCGCATTTATCAACACTTGCAACAATTTGGTTGTTATAGGATACTGCCCATGGGCAAATTTGTTCAGTGTTGATAGATAAGCCCCACTGTTTTTTATTACATAACCCCCATAATCTTAAAACTGTTTAAAAGACAAACTAACAAATGTAGAGCTAGAGGTTTGTGATATTTTTTTTTATTTTGTCTTAGTATCATGATTTTTGTGAATTCCCATCAAAATGTCCAAGGACAAAAATGTCCAGGCACAAAGAGTAAAACATAGGGATCATGCCTACAAATTTGGGCCATTTGGGAATTATGGTGCCAAATGCAAACTTTCTTATGAAGAGACAGCAAATACTGTATAACATTACAAATACAGAAACTAAAGTTTCTGATAAGAATTAAATTCTTAATCTTTCACTGTAAAGTAGCTGAATTTATATGATGTCTTTAAAACTGCACATCTTCTCCTGTTTTCATTGCCAGTAAAATTTTAACAAGTGATTTAACAAATGCCTAGCTCATCTTGCTGAATAAATCTCACCATATGTGGTAACAATTACAAATGCAAGGTTATCTGAATGTGAAGACAGGGCAACTTCTGTTCAGCAGTCATGTGATTAAAATATCTCGCTGTAAGGAAAACAGAGAACAGCAATAATACCCTCCTGGCATGAAGCTGTAACCTTTCCTCCAATGCTGTGTGCTGCCAAGTAGGTTTGAGGTTAGGGAATTTACACTCCAACGGTCACAAACAAATGTCATAAGCAGTCAGTCTGAAGATCAAACAAAAAGTGAAAAGACTTCCATTTTTACAAGCTTTTTTTTAACTTATATATAATATGTACTACTATACACTGAATAACTGATACCATTTTTTGTAGCATTTATTTTAAATCTAGATGATCAGACAACATGAGATAACAACATAAGAGATCTTACAACATGATTCCATCACCACATCAGGTCACACAGCAACTCTCCTTGTGGTGTTTCAGCTTTGCATAGTTCATAAACAAAGAAGAGGACTGGAATGTGAATCCAGCTGCTAACAAATTCCAAGAGACACTAAAAATGTCACAGGCACATTGTTAGTTAGGCTGCTCCAGCAGGCTTCTGCACTGACACCCATTTTTCAAAAGAGCAAATGGATTTTTTTTTATATTTCATTTTGAAATCTGACACGGGGCTAGACATATTGCCAGTTTCTCAGCTGTCCCTAATCATGTCACTTGTGCTCTGAAAAACTTCAGTCACTCTTTACTGCTGCACTGCAAGTTGGAGTGATATTACCCTCCTCTCTTCTCCCCAGCAGCCCATAAGCAGAACAATGGGAAGGTATCCAGATAACAGCTCCCTGGTAGATATAAACACAGCACTGAATAGTAAAAATTCATGTCCCACTGCGACACCTTCAGTTACATTGAGTAGGAAAAGCAGTTCTGGCTCTTTCTGAAAGCACATGAACAGGCAAAATGACCTGAGATGGCTGCCTACACACTAATATTACAACTAAAAAAATACACTTGTTGGGTTATGAATTAAATTTTACATGGTAGATTGAATTATTTGTAGGGATGCACCGAATCCAGGATTCGGTTCGAGATTCTGACAGGATTCCGCTTTTTTCAGCAGGATGCAGGTTTGTCCAAATACTTCTGTCCGGCCAAACTGAATCCGAATCTTAATTTGCATATGCAAATTACTGGTGGGGAGGGAAATCGCTTGACTTTTTGTCAAAAAACAAGGAAGTTAAAATGTTTTCCCCTTCCCACCCCTAATTTGCATATTCAGATTAGGATTCCGATTTGGTTCGGTATTAGGCCAAATCTTTTGCGAAGGATTCAGGGTTCGGCCCCTCAGCCCTTCCCGCGGCGCGTGTACCAGTACAGCTCTGTGCCTCCAAAGATGCCCCAGTAACTCCCCATCATCTCTGTGCTGCTGTCAATTACTGATCTGAGGGACCAACTGACAATATACAGTGCACATAGAATATAAATGTCACACTATTAGGCTAATTGGTAATTAATACAGATAATTACTACATGGCAGCACAGAAACCAGAACAATTAGCATCAGAATTTAATAATTAGCCCTGTAGCAGCAGCTAATATTACAGGCCAACCTCATTTTCTGCTTGATAATGTGGGACAACCCCTAAGCTTCCTTTTCTATACAACTGCTCAGAGACCACTTGTTCAGACTTACCCTGGTGGACTAGTGTGGACGCCCGCCGTGGGGAGGCCCGCAGCCCTAGTCCTCCTCTTTTGGCACCGGTCTCTCCTATGGCGTGAAGTTTAAACATAAAGGGGCTTTGGGCTGATTGCCCATTGTTAGGTCTATTTGATTAGTTCCTGGGTGTGATTTTGTCTGTGAAATTATCTGGTTTTTGATCCCTGTCTGACTCTTCTGAACTCTGCCAATCCCGACCTTTGCCTGCCTCACCATTCTCTGAACTCTGCCTATACTGACTCAGCCTGCCTGATTATTTTGAACTCTGCCTGTACCGACCCTGGCCTGCCTGACCACGCTTTATCGCCTACTCCTCAGGGCAGGAACTAGGGGTAGGCAGAGTAGGCACGTGCCTAGGGCGCAAAGCTGAGGGGGCGCCACGCGCGTACCTGCTCTTTCGCCTACCCCATGTCCGGTCCTGTGTCTCCCTGGCTGCCCCTGGTAATTTACGTTTAAATGTGCTTGTGCGCTGGTACGTAGGTTCGCGCATGCGCAATTGAGCAAACACTAAGCCGGCGCCGTGGCCGGCCAGGTTGCCTAGGGCGCCTGGCCGGGTTGGCCCGGCTCTGCTACTCCTTAAAGCTGTTGTTGCCTTCCATCCTATCCTTGGTAACGAATGTGCCCCTTTGCTCATTCAGAACGCTTGCTTTGCTCCTCTCAAGTTTAGACCTGGCGGCATCTGATTAGCGGAGGGCTCCTCCCAATGCCAAAGACAGCCTATGGAAGATTGAGCCAGGACCAGGGAGCTTAGCACTTGTTCTGAATTTGGGGAGCCGTATGTGACACCACTGAGCATATGAGTGTCGCAGACACTTTCTAAGATGGTGACCTCCAGTGCCAAGTTTGAAGTCCATTGCTGCTATTGAGAATCTGAAACTTTAGTCTGGTGCAATAAGTTCAGTATATAGAATATGGCATTTTAGTCATTTTAATATTTAGAGTTTAGTTCTCCTTTATCTCCTTTAAAACCTATGGGTCCCTACAAATTATAAAGGTTACACCCCCCCCATTAATTAGCCAAGTGATAGGTAATATTATTTATATAATATACATATCCTGTTTTCAGAAATGTTCAGACATCCCAATTCCCAGAATAAGAGGAAAGCTTAGAATGCCTGAAAGCTGCTTAATTTTAAGATTAGAACCTGTAGCTAAAGATATTGGCTGATACTAGACTACTGTATTTCAGCCATAAGAGGGGGCATTAACATGTTTCCCATTATGATCTGTTCCATTAATGATCTGAACCCTGGCCTCTCTAAACAGAGACGGGGAAATGCAAAACTTATGTAAAAGTAAAACTTTATTTTAAATATACCATACTTGCCTTCTTTTGAGTGTGCATACCTATCTATATATTGTTACGCTGTGGGGTACCCATTGTAGGGGTACCCTTTTGATGTTTGCACCTCTTGCACTGTTTACCTACAGCATTTGCTGAATTGGTGTGCCCTCCACCCATTACTAAATTCTGTATGCTTTTTCTACAGGAGTGAGCACCCAAAATGTCGTTTACACTATCTGCTCCTTGCTGTATAATTGTAATACTTACTGTTTACTGTTATGTAATTGTGGCTATGTTTAAACGTTAGGTATATACCATGTAAGCTTATGTATTGTATTATACAGGCCTACTATTGTGGCTTTGTGTGTATTATTTGCATAAACAAGTAAAACTTTATTTTAAATATACCATACTTGCCTTCTTTTGAGTGTGCATACCTATCTATATATTGAAATGCAAAACTTAAACAGGTATGCAATAAAGAATACAACCGGAATAGGCTAGAGGTCAAAGAAAGCGTTTATCATCCCATTACTTTCTTCAAACTACAACACATCCATCACTCAGAGTTCAGCGTGCGATAGAACAATTGTTTCTTTCACACGTATACTGTAACAAAGGACACTGATAGCTCTGACGTTTGCTGTTGGCAAAAAAAAGGGCAAACTGCCACACTCATCATGGTGGCCTTATTTGGTCAGTGACGCGTGTGATTTCTGCAATCGGGATTGGTTCGTTTTTTGTTACTCCTGACGCCAGACAAGAACCCCGGAAATAGCTTACAGTGTGACAGCCTGGGGAACTCGAGCCTTATCATGCGGTTTTTGTTCTTCCTGAAGCCAAAGTACTTGCAGTATGTTGCAGATTTCGTACCCAAGTACGTGAGTCCAGGGCGGCGCGGCCTTGGCTTTGTACACTATCCCCGCCTACACCCATATCCTCCAAAGATCTTTGTGAGACAGGCAAACTCGCTTACTCCCACCATGGATGAGGTGCTGAGCCGCTCTGTCCCCCCTCTGCCCCCCTATGAAACTAAAGAAAAATGCCCACCGCCCTCTGAGACGCAGAGCATTCATTTTATGCAGTATTACCGGGCAATGGATAAGGGGGACAGGGCTACCTTTCTTGGCAAGTTGGCTGCTGAGTTTGGGGTGGATCATACACAAGTGGCCGAACTGAGCAGCAAAGTGGTGCAAGCCCAGCAGAAGAGGGATCTGGGCACTGTTCTTCAGGTGGAGGACAGACTAAGATACTACCTCACCCCCCAGTACAAACTGTTGTTCTCTCATATCAGTAAGCTGGAAGGGGGAATGAAGTTTTTGGTGGATTTGAGAGCTGACATTTTAGCTAAACTCGCAGATGGTCCTCACATTAGGGTAAGAGAACAATATTTTATTCTAATAGCAAAAATAAAATAAAATAAAAAACGACAGATCCGCGGTGTGGAACCCACACACAACCTTGTTTGGGTTCTTGGGAATCAGTATTTCAGTTATTAATAAAACGCTGAGTGCAGTGGCGTAACGAGATATTAATGGGCTCCACGGCGAATTATTTTGCAGGCACCCAAAACGTCTAGAGGTTGACCTGTTTTAACAAGATTTAGACACCAGACAATAACCTTTTTTTTTTTTTATATCCGTTATAACATTATCTTTGAATGCTATTTATAATTATGCCATAAAAGTATTTCTCTGATGCTTTTACATTACCTTTCTCACCCCCATGTTCCTCTATGAGGGGGCTGCCATATTTGTGCAGCAGTAGTTGGTTAGCATTAGAAACTCTAAAGGGCGAAGTGACTAACAGCGGAAATTCGTCATTTCAGGACTTCGCCGATTTACTAACGGGCGCAGGCGTAAATTTGCTAGCGAAGGAGATAGACGGTAGCGCTACTTCGCACTCTAACGGCTGGCGAATGGATGTAACTACGCTAATTCACTAAGATGCGGATTTTAATGAACGTTAACTCTTGCGCCAGACTTGCTTTCACCACCTCAGACCAGACGAAGTGCAATAGAGTACATAGGAGTTTTTAAAAAAAGTTGAACATTTTTCTAAGTCCCAAAAAAATTTCAGTTTTTCAGGGTGATAGGCTGCAAAACATTCGTAAACATTTTTAGGGTACCCGGCTTCCCCCCTACATTTCCTAACATATGGCACATAAACTATACACTGGGCTCATGTGTAGGGCAATATAACAACTCTTTTTTCTTTTATTAAGGTTCCCTGGGCTTGTGTAGTGCAATGTATTTGCTGCAACATATATGTCCATTGAAATTTAACTTCCCGCAGTATGCAAATTAGCCAATGCTAGCGCAACTTCACTTTGCTTGCCGAATTAACGCTAGCAAAACTTTGCCATCGTTCGCCCTGGACGCAACTTTGCATTTTAGTGAATTGGCGTTGTCATGACGAATTTTCGCCTGGCGATGTGAGCGAAGCCGTTGCTAGAGAATTTCCGCAGGTTAGTCAATTTGCCCCTTACTGACACTGAGATGAGACAGTCAGGTTTAGGAACTTCATGTAATAATTACTTACAAAAGCAGAACTATTAGCAAAAAAAAAAATGACCTATATATAACTTTTACTGTAGATTAATATTTTGAAAAGAAAATTTTCAGTGTCAGTATCACTATAACTTCTATATGAAATAGGTCCTCATGGGGCCCCTATACCTCCTGTGCAGCCCTCTGCTTCCTCTGTAGTTACACCCCTGGCTGAGTGGATAATTTCTATAATTCCACGTGAGCAGATTTGCATGGACTGAAATTTACCATGGCAGGTGGTTTCAAGTACAATGAATGCCATTTTTTCCACAAAAACACGAATATCTATTTTTTTTTTTTTTTTAGCAACAGATATTATATTTTATATGCAAAATGTTTTAATTTTACAGCTCTGTAGAAATTGGTATTGTGTTTTTTTTTTTTTTTTTTATTAATCTGGGATCCAGCTGAGACATATGGTGCTTTTTCAGGTCAGGACCATAAATGAAAGTCAACCTTCAAGACTCCCATATCCCTTCTAAAAGCAGGATAACGGAAGTTGTTTTTAGCTGGCAAAACTTAAACTGATAAGTAGGGCAAGAATTGTTCAATGTAAAAATAAAAACTTGGTAAATAGGCTGTGCAAATGAAAACATGTTTCTAATATAGTTAGTTAGCCAAAAATGTAATGTATAAAGGCTGGAGTGACTGGATGTCTAACATAATAGCCAGAACACTACTTCCTGCTTTTCAGCTCTCTTGGTTTCCACTGATTGGTTACCAGGCAGTAACCAATCAGTGACTTGAGGGGGGCCACATGGGTCATAACTGTTGCTTTTGAATCTGAGCTGAATGCTGAGGATGAATTGAAAACTCGCTGAACAGTTATGTCCCATGTGTCCCCCCTTCAAGTCATTGACTAACTCAGAGTTAGAAAGCTGAAAAGCAGGAAGTAGTGTTCTGGCTATTATGTTAGACATCTTCTCACTACAGTCTTTATATATTACATTTTTGGCTAACTAACTATATTAGCAACATTTTTTATTTTACACAGCCTATCTATTTGCCGTTGAGAAAGCTAACTAGCGAAACGCGCGTCGGCAGCTTCCTTACATAGACGGTTTATACCATTTTATTGAAATCCTTGGGGGGTATTTTAGTGAAATCCTTTTTAAACGGTTTCCTTTTTATTCTGCTCAGAAAATCTTCTACTCAATCTAACACTGTTTTCTCTACTAAGGGCCAGGGGATCTGTGGTTTTATAGGATAGCCAGTTCTTACACAAGAAAGATAAAATAATATTGAGACCACAGTCCCTGAAACCCTGACTTTCTCAGTCTTATGGGGTCCCTGAGACAGAAAAATACCAGACAGCCTAATGGGACTTCTCCACCTACTATCAAGTTCCTTTTTTCCTACTAATCAAGCAATCTGAGCAGATATATGAATTTTTCTGGATGAATTGGGATTTTAGTTAAGCTCTTCATCACTTTATATTTATAATTAATTCTTTGCACAATTGAATACAACAGAATTAATTTTTAATTAATTCGAAAAATGGATTGATTAAGCAACAAGTCACTTTATATTTCCTGGCACTTATGCACTTTAGGTGCTAATAAAGAGATTAATCAAATCACAATATCATTACACCAGCACTTTATTGATTATAAGAAATTTAATTTCATCCACAATTATATCTCATTGTTATTAATTATAAGAGAACGATAATTTAATAGAAAGTATAAGCATCCAGTGTTTTATAGAAACGGTGTTAGTGAATTCATGTGATTGGTAAATAAGGGATACTTTTCTTTCTCTTTTTATAATTTAGCCTATCTATTTACCCAGTTTTTATTTTTACACTGAACTGTTTCTTTGAGGGGGAGAACTTTGGACCACGGCTTGAAAGCAATGCTTAGGAAGGGCCACAATAACCACCCCTAGCACTTTTCTGTTACTTCTTGTCGGATGTGTCGGATCCATTATCCAGAAAGATCCAAATTACAGAAATTCCATCTCCCATATACTCCATTTAATCCAAATCACCTAAAAGTGATTTTCTTTCTATCTGTAAGAATAGAACAGTACCTTGTACAAGATCCATACTAAGTTAAAATTAATATTTATTGCAAGCAGAACCAGACAATTGGGTTTATTTAATGTTTACATGTTTTTTTCAAGTACATTAAGGTACGAAGATTTAAATTACAGAAAGATCTATTATCTGGAAAAGCCTTTCTGGAAAACAGGTCACATACCTGTAAACCAGCCCTGCATCTTTTATACGTCCATACAAAGTTAAACAATGTCTCCTGGCTTACATTCATATGAATTATTTGATTTTCCCTGAAATGTGTCGGCTTGTCCCTGGTCATGTATTACATTCATCTGTATATAATCTTTTGCTTTCATATTTCAGAGAAATTTGTCACATTTACTGCACAAACTATTTCTGTAAATGGGCCATTACCATGCTTTTTAACCTGTAAGCCCCAGTAGGAAATGTTCTTTAATGTACACCGTAATAAGAATTTTATTTTTTAACACTGTGGGTTATTTTCTAAATTGGCATTTATCTTTTATGATGTAACATTTCCCAGGGAGCACTTCCATGAAATTTTAATTCCTTTCTAATGTGGGATATTTAAAGTGTCAGAATATTTAGGGACATACTATTTGGGGATGTAGGAAATATGTAGGAAATATTAAGTTTTTGCTTTTTTCTCTCTCTTTTTGTTCATCTGACAAATTGGTAACTATAAGTACTAGTTCATAAAGCCTTAAGAATTTCCTTATACACCAAGTAGAAGTCACAAAAACATAAAAACTACATTGTTTAAAACATGTAGTTTTAAACAATGGATCATATACAAGCGCACAAAGCAGCATGGTCATGGGCGGGAGGCGAGTAGTGTGCTCGAGGGCAGGGCCAGCCTGGGGCGCTCTCCCTACATGGCCCAGCATTGTCTATTTCAGGTATGTGGCACCTGTTATCTAGAATGTTTTGGACCTGGAGTATTCCGGATAACAAATCTTTCCATAATATTTATCTTCATACCTTAAGTCTATTAGAAAATCATTTAAATATTAAATAAACCCAATTGGCTGATTTTGCTCCCAATAAGGATTAATTATATCTTGGATCATGTACAAGGTACTTTTTTATTATTACAGAGTAAAAAAAAAAAAAAAAAAAAAATATATATATATATATATATATATATATATATATATATATATATATATATATATATATATATATATATACACTGTATTAGTTTACCACACACCATTTGTATCATCAAATCATCTAAGTGCTACCCACATGTAGTTATGTTAATAGAGTTCCAAAAATCGTAGGTGCACACCAGGAAAGTTAAGAAAAAATACTTTTATTGAAGCAATTTAAAAACAGGCCAATGTATCGGTCTACATCTAGGACCTTCAACCAAAGATTTCATAATATGCTTTTTTAGTAGTATGTGCCATTGTGCAATCCTAAATAAAACATTGTCACTTTAAAAAAATAAGCACTGCCCCCCACGATCCTAGGATTAAAGGTGCACACATACAAACCATACATTTTAGGTCACATGAGCCTGTCATCGGAAAACATGTTTTTTTCAAAACCCTTCAGTTAATAGTGCTACTCCAGCAGAATTCTGCACTGAAATCCATTTCTCAAAAGACCAAACAGATATTTTTTTATATTCAATTTTGAAATCTGACATGGGGCTAGACATTTTGTCAATTTCCCAGCTGCCCCAGTCATGTGACTTGTGGCTGCATTTTAGGAGAGAAATGCTTTCTGGCAGGCTGCTGTTTTTCCTTCTCAATGTAACTGAAGGAGTCTCAGTGGGACATGGGTTTTTACTATTGAGTGTTGTTCTTAGATCTACCAGGCAGCTGTTACCTTCCCATTGTTCTTTTGTTTGGCTGCTGGGGGGAGAAAAGGGAGGGGGGTGATATCACTCCAACTTGCAGTAAAGAGTGATTGAAGTTTATCAGAGCACAAGTCACATGCAGCTGGGAAATTGACAATATGTCTAGCCCCTCAGATTTCAAAATTGAATATAAAAAAAATCTGTTTGCTCTTTTAAGAAATGGATTTCAGTGCAGAATTCTGCTGGAGCAGCACTATTAACTCATTCATTTTGAAAACATTTTTTTCACATGACAGTATCCATTTAACAAACAGAGTTGTGTCTTTTGCTTCCATACCTGTTACAGCACAGAGACCATCGCAAAATGGTGGTTCAAGGCAAGAGATGTAAAAGGACAATATTTACTTAAATACATATACCAGTTTGGTAACATTCTTTAATATTCCACTTAATTTGATATACAATTATATCAATTGTATGTTGCTTAAATATTAATTTTGGGGACCTAGTTTTTCTTTAAGTTAAGAAGACCATTTACTTCAATATATAACATTCTGATGTGGTCAGACATTAATGGTGGCAAATTGGAGATTGCTTATAAATTTTTTTAAAAAAAGGGGGGAGAGAGACATCCAGAAGATCATAATCCGTGTCCCAGAGCAAATAATTTGACTATTCTGTGGCTAGTTGCTAAGAAACAGCCATAAGTGTCTTCAGAATGTAAAGATTAAAAAAAGGATCATTTTCTAAAAGATGAGCTAATACTGTATAATAACACAACACTAAACTGATTTTACCAGTGTCTTTATGTTCAGTCAGTAACATATATTTGACTTTTTATCATCCTACTGTATACTGCTATAGTGGCATATATCAGACAAATTCATTGTCAAAACCTTATCCTTATTGGCTTAATATCATTTTATATCTTCAGGTTTCACTTTTGGCAGGACAAATGTAGTTTGGAGGATGAATGTAGTTGCTATTTTGATTAAAAAGCATTGCTTGATATAAACTATATTTACCAGTGCAGAAAATGCTTGCTGTATATATCTGTTGTGGTTGTCAGTATCATATATTTAGTTGTACTATAAGGATCCTGACAGAGGATGTGTTTTATCATCCATAGGAAATCTCCTCTCCAGTGGGAGAAGGCAGAAAATACTTGCACCTCCAGATTCACTACATTCAGTAATCATGTAAATATGCCTTCTTCCGCATTATTGCACTATTACTTAAGATTGCTGCATGGAAATTGTTTTACATGCAGCGATTCCAAAAACTGCAGATGGCAGCTATTTTGTATGATTTGTGGCTTGCCGGATAGGAGATCAAAAGGAAATTTCACTTGAGTGATAAAGCCTTCATCTGGCATGGCCCTGAAAGACCGGCAGTGAGCATTAATATATCTGCCAAGCTCACTCTACACTTTTCACAGTGGAGTAGACTTTATATATTCTTACATAAAGTAAGCCTTTGACTTTTTAGATAATGAATTTAATGTGGGATAAACGGAATATCATTTACATTGCATCAACAGAGCTAAATATGTTAAGAAAGTTTCTTATTCCCATGAGATTCGGCTAATATGCAATTTTCATTGTCGGGATACTTCCCCTTTATGGCTTAAAGGTTTCTATTATATATGCAATGACAGACAACTGGATGGAATATACCATTTTTTCCCCCAAAGCTATCACCAGGCATAACCCCCCCCCCAGGCATAATTTTGTGGGAACACGATCCTAACATCACATTAGGATGGGTTAAATTTATCATTAAAAGTGTACACTTATGGCATTACCCACAACATTTTTCACCCAATAGCAGTGGCAGAACATTTGTACCTGATCATAAGGCAAAAGTTATATTTGTGTAATTATGGACACAACTAAAGTGGTGTAACAAAGATGGGCGATAAAGCTCTATCTGTCGTGGCCTGTCATGTAAACAAACATAACAGCACATTGGATCTTATGCCCACAATAAAGTATAGGTATGGTCCATTATCGGGAAACCCTTTATAAAGAAGTCTGTTTCCCATTTTATTAAAATAATCCAAATTTTAAAAAATGATTTTCCTTTTCTCTATAATAATGAGTGTGAGTGGAAAAGAATGGTAAGTAAATAGTGGTAAATAAATAGTTGTGGTAAATGGAACAGTTTCTAATTGCACCAGTGTTGTTAATGGAGTACATCAGGGGGTTGTACTGTACTTAGCCCTTGCTTTTTAACTTGTTTATTGATGACCTGGAGGTGGGTATTAAAAATACCATTTATGTTTTTGTTGATGATACTAAATTGTGCAGAAGTATAGGTTCCATGCAGTGATTTGGCTGAATTGTAGGGGGTTATTCACAGTGAGGACAGTAAGGTACTGCTGGATGATGTGATGGCTGATTCAGTTAATGCCTTTAAGAGGCATGCTTGTTTCTTGAGCAAGCATAGTATCCAAGGCTATTGTGATACAAAAATTTACAATTAATATAGATATTGGTACACATAGTTTGTGAGTATATGGAGGAGTTGGTGTGAAGTTGTGTGTATATATGCTCACTGGGTTTCATTTGGAGGGGTTGAACTTGATGGATTGTGGTCTTTTTTCAACCTAACTTAACTATATAACTATGTACCTATGGTGTACAGGTATGGGATCTGTTATCCAGAATGCTCGGGACCTGGGATTTTCCAGAGAACATCTTTCTGTAATTTGGATTTTCATGCCTTAAGTGTACCAGAAAATCATGTAAACATTAAATAAACACAGACTACAAAATTGAGCTAATATCCGCAGGTTTGATTAACTATAACAGAATAAATCATAATGAATGAGGCGCAAAGGGATTAAGTTTTAATTGTCAGTGTTCACATGCTATACAATATCTACCATCTGAACTTGTTTGCTGGAAGGGCAGCGTATGTACCTGGAAGATAGAGGACTGGAAAAAGGTAAAGCTGAGCACACTCTCTCCTTTCCTCAGATAGCCTGGTGCACAATGTACAAGGGTACGGCAACCCCCAAACAGGACAATTGTATAGAAATACACTGGCACTCAAGGCGAATAACGTGCAGGGTTACCCCTTGCTGTTTATTTCGTGCGAACGTGCAGCACGTTCGCACGAAATAAACAGCAAGGGGTAACCCTGCACGTTATTCGCCTTGAGTGCCAGTGTATTTCTATACTATTGTCCTGGAAGATAGAGGGCCATATCCCTTTGTACTTCATTCATTGTGAAACATTAAATAAACCCAAAAAGCTACTGTTGCTTCCAATAAGGATTTACAAGGTACTGTTTTATTATTACAGAGAAAAAGGAAATAATTTACAAAATTTGCATTATTTGGATAAAATGGAGTTTATGGGAGATGGCCTTTTGTAATTTGGAACTATCTGGATAACAGGTTTCTGCATAACAGATCCCATACCTGTACATGATTTTCTTAATACATATTTACCACCTAATCACAACCGAACTTATTTATCTCTAACTGGCCTTTAGGTTGAACCCAGCCCCACAGTTAGGGAACCACTGGCATAGCGAAAGTACATGTATATGGTCCCTGGTTGTCAGTTCTGTTTGCTATACCTTTGCATACAAACAGATTTTAAGTCAACACAAATTATGCTGAGAGCATGACGGTGTTTAAATTGACAGGTATTCCATAGGTCTAAATGAAAAAAAAAACACGAAACATTTATAAAATAACCTAGTTACCTTTATTTATAAAATCACTTGCTACCTTAAGTGACTTGTGTGAAAATGCAGTCATATCTGGCTAGTATTTGCCTTGGAGTCCTGCGTGAGTCCATTTTTTTGAAACCTGTACCTGCAACCTGAAACCGCAAATTTGACCTGCATGTTCCCACTACACAACCCGTAATAGGCCAACTAACCTTCCGACTTGGGGGACACGCAAAACCAGCAGTGATGTCACATTTGACCGGAAGTGACATCACTCCGGTGCAGACTCTTCCCAAAAAAATTTAAACACTAAACCACAAGGGTGGGAGTGATCAAGCCCGCACCTTTGTTGGGTACCCAGCTAGGTTACCTGCGGACTGCCCGCACAGCCAAGAAATCAGGGACTTTTTGCCCGAAACCCGACCACTTTGCTGGTATTCTGCGGGTACCTGACCCAATGAAGGACTCTATCACTTGTTTTCTGCATACTGCCCAACAACAACAGTAATATAACAAAACAATACAGTGAAATATTTTTAAGATAAAAAAGCTAATCTCTTCAAGTCCAAAAAACCCACTAAACCTTTATTATTATTTATAATTTCTTTCATGCTAAGAAATAATTCCAAATTATTTCTATTGGGTATGTGTGTAAAGCTAAATAAAAGTTATTTAACCTATATACATTATATAAATCTTGTCTTAGAATTACACAATCACAACAAGTAGGCACACACTCTTGCAAACACTGTTATTAAGAAATGATTTGCATCAGCCAAAAATCTTGTTTATGTGCTTCAGTAGGGGCCTTGGTGCCTAAACCCATGCACTGACTGCACAATGAGTTGGTGAAAAGGAAGGGGAGAATATGTAAGGGGGATTGTAAAGAGTACAGTGATATATAGGAAGTGCAGAATGGAAGGAGAAAGTATTTGTCTGCCCTGCCACTATGCCTGAGGTAAATAAGCAGGGCAGACAATATATGATTGACAGCTGGGAATTTTAAATGCATTTATAACAGTTATAGGTGTTTTAATGAAAAATAAGGAACGTTTCCTTTTAAAAGGACTCATTATACAGTACATATTTTTTATGTCTGGGTAACAGGTCCCATTTTAATGAGGTTTCTTGGCAAGTCAGTGTAAAATGCAAAATAATTTTATATTTTTCTGGAATATCAAATTAATACCTTGAGATACAGCATCGTTTTTTTTATTGTACTGCTAGATAATTTTAAGTCTAAATTAAATTTGTTATGGGCTGCCTATAAATAATTTTCTGTATTGTCATATTTGTACAGTATAAATCTTTTTTTTTTTTTATAAAATCAGAGAACAGTTGGCATACATGGGAAGGACTGTGAGTGCCTTTCCACTTACTTTACGGAACTCTTCTAATCTCACTACATTGTTCTCTATGTATTTGCATTCGGTAGATGTACTTCGGCTCCTTATCGCTGCACTGAACACAGCTTCCTGACTTGAAAGCACCCCAAGGTACACATAATTAAATCTTCTGATTTAATTGAGCCCAAACATAAAAAACTGTGAAAACATTTCCCACTTGCATTGAATAAGTAAATATTCCAAGCCAATAAACTCTGCTACGCTTGAAACATTAAAGGAATGTAGCATTTTCTCAAAACTGCTACATTGGAAGATAATTCATTTCAGTCTTTGGTTGGTTTGAACTGGAATTATTATAATTGTAAATATATTTTATATGTCACAGTTTTACTTCAAGCATCATTTTTTGTTAAATTTCCATTTATGCTGGACATTACATTTTGAATACATTTTGAATACACCTAACCGTTTTATTGCTGTCAGAGAATCACTTCTATATAAAAAAAACTTCCATTTACAAGTTGTCCTATCAACTTTTTGTTGCACATACTACAGTATAACCTTGTTATTTAAAGCCTCAATCACTATTATCACTATTAAAGAAACTGTCTAAAACTGTCTCTTTCTGTGATTTGTCATTAAGCTCATTAACTGGAGACCCATTTTTATTATTGAATTCTTGTGTTCC
Source organism: Xenopus laevis (assembly GCF_017654675.1). Taxonomy (NCBI): domain Eukaryota; kingdom Metazoa; phylum Chordata; class Amphibia; order Anura; family Pipidae; genus Xenopus; species Xenopus laevis. The sequence goes on from NC_054378.1 coordinate 44,579,555, forward strand.
TTCAATTGTCCTTTTATTGGTACTTGTCTACTAGAATCTGCTTCTCTGCCCAACCCCTGTCTGACCTTTGCCTTATCTGTTTAAAGGGTTAGTCTGTCCTGGTCTGCAGAACTATCTAGCACTGATTTTATTATTATTCAATTATTTTGGTGGAGGTGACCACTTTTTAAAAACAACAATCCCACTGTATATTTCAATAATTCTATCTGCACCTCTTTTGGAGCTGGGGGTTGTAAGAGACTTGTGTTGTACCCAAAAGCATTATTCCCTTTTCAGTCTCAAATTATTATTGGTGAGAGGAGCCCATGAGGCCATTTTATGTATCAAATCATTAAACGGATAAACTGCCTTCTGAAATAAATCAGGCGGTGGTGCCCAGTGTGCATTCTGTTGCTGATTTACCTTTCTGAAATGAAGAATTCTGTTACTACCTTGTGCATGATTGCAGTGTTGCACAAATTTGTGACGTGTGCGCTTCGCTTTTTTGGATGATTTTGTGTGTAGACGAGGAAAGTATGGTTTTATTAATTTATTACTATTAATCAACTTCTTATCTTTTATAGGAAATGAATGGGGTGCTAAAATGCATGCTTTCGGAGTGGTTCTCTGTAGGATTTCTTAACCTGGAGAGGATAACTTGGCAGTCCCCATGCGAGGTGTTGCAGAAGATTAGTGAGTAAGTCACATGGTCAGAATGGATTTATTTGTAGAATTTAAACAACAGTTATGAACAATTGTCTACATAGATTAAATAAAAGCAGCTAGCATTTGAGGTTGATAGAACAAAACTGGTTTTCACTGAAAAGTATTTATGACTAAAAGTTGTAAAAAAGAGAAAAAATTAACACATTTTCTCTTTACCTTTCTGTGTTTTTTTTTAAATTATATCGTGAAGATTGATGGTCATGAAGCAGTGGGGTAGGGTCTATTGTGGGTTGATTAAGGCCATGTTTTTGTGAATTAAACACCCTAGAACAAACTAAGTGGCAGATTTATCAAAGTGGAAATTACAGCTCACCACAGGAAAACTCACTTTCTCTTTATTCTTAATATATTTTTAGAAGCATATTTATAAAAGAGTGGAATTAAGAATTCACAATTTAATAGATACTTTGCTAAAAATCCCAAATAGAAATTTGTATATTTTTTTCTTCTGTGCTCTGACTTCACACTTAGTGAAGCAGTGGGGGTGAAAAGTACAAATATATTAAATATTTTTCAGGTAGGAAGCAGCATAGTGGGCAATTCTACAAAATGAAAATAACTTTGAATATTTAGGGGCCTATTTAATAAGCCTCAAATTTTTTTTCAAGAATTATTATGCTTCAAATCTGCTAAAAATCTGAATCGGAAAATAATCCATCTAAAACCTGTCGAAGTCATGCAAACATCAATGGCAGCTGTCCTTTTAACAACTGGAAGATGTTTTTTGCCTTAATGATTTTCAAGGGATTTGGGCTGTGTAACAATAGTTTTCAGGCAACAATTAGAAAAAAAATTGCACTTTTCCAATTGTCGTACAATTTTGTTGAGACTTTTCTTGCAAGTACAATTTTGGTTCAGATTTTTAAGTAAATTAAGCCATATCATGGTTGGGAGTTAAGTTGAAAAATATTTTTAAAATAATGAGAAAAATTCAAGTTTATATAAATACACCCCTTAAAGTTGTGTTTAGTGATTGTAATGATTATGTATTTATATCTAGTGATCAATTCAGAACAGAAAGAGAAAATAGGGACTTTTCACGTTACACCTTTAAACATGCTGATGTTTATAATTTACTGTTTCACTAATGAGAATATTTTTGCAGGTATGAAGCAGTCCACCCTGTTCGTAACTGGACTGATATGAAGCGCAGAGTTGGTCCATACAGAAGATGCTATATGTTTGCTCACAGTGCAATGCCTGGAGAACCACTAATTGTATTACATGTTGCTCTAATGCAAAATATTTCTGGTAGCATTCAGGTAATTTGCAAATACATCACAGATACTTCACCAAATTATGTAATCCTGTGTTGTTAAAAGTTTAAAAGCTCAATTTAGACTTTGAGGCAGATTTATTTGTAATAATTTCTGCTTTTAGTTGTAGAGTACAGCTTATAAAATCAAAAAAAAAGAAAAAAAACTACTCAGTATGCCCCAATCTTCTCCAAGTATTTTCTTACAATTTATAAGAATGCTGGATGTCTAGGCTTTATCCCCTTGATTATAAGATTGATGAAAATGGTGCTTTTTACAGGAAGTCATCCATCATCAATGTTCCCCTTATGTGGCTAATTAAGGATATACCTTGTCTTAGCTCATTTTATCTGAGCTTTTTGCTTATCTGGTTATGCAGCCTTTCCTGGATGAATGAAGGGTTATTCCAAACTTGAGGTGGGTAGTAAGATGCCATTATAGGAGAACAGGAATAGTTTAATGTATCTGTCAGTCTGTTGATCTACCTCTACTCTACTTCAGTCAGCGGGAAAGAAGTATTTAAATGCACCCCAATTTACCTCTCGCTTCCTACTTTGGTATTTATGCCCTATGTTTGGCTCACTCAGATCCTTTATAGTATCTTTTATTTTTTGAATGTCATTTCGCCTTCAGAGTATCTTTGGAGGCACAAGTCTTTACTACTATAAGGTTGCATGATGTCTTATAGCTATTAAAGAAGCCAAGGAATGTAGGGGACAGCATTTCCTTCCAGCATGTTCCCTAAATACATACCTGTGTGTATATATATTTATTAATGAGCAACCAAAGTATTGTAAAAATGTAAAAAAAAAATCCACACCTGAACTTAAAACTCATACCTGGTTCTGGCTTATAGCCTTTGGAAAGTGCTGGTGGAAAAATGTGCTTTGCGTTTGGAGGGAAGAATGTTGTTACAATTCTTGCCTGTTTCTGTATGACTTTACTGCCTTGTGTCATGGTCTGGGGGAGACTTCACATAACAAAGAAAAAGTCTGACCAGTCAGCAAGACACAATGTAATATCCCACAATTTATACAGTGGACATTTTCCTCGGCTTTATCTAGAATCATATTCCACTTACTGTATATGTTCATGGATGCATGCTAGCATATTGTTGGGTAGCTAGATACCTTAATTGCAAAATAACATAGTATCCATTACATGTTAAATACAGCAAATCTGGAATTATAGAGAAGGCTTCTCTCACTGCTCATTAGCAGAGTTGCAGAGAAACCAAGCCTGTGCTTCTAGGTGGAAAATCTTTGTCTCTTTGACAAACAGCTTTAGATGATAAACACAGAAGAATCCATTCTTCATGATAGGTAGCCAGTAATAACGGACAAATCAAAGCTTGAATGTCATCCAGGGTTTTGCTAGGAACAGGTTGCCATTAAGTAAATAGCAATGTTTTTCATTGCTACCAGATAACTTAAATGTATCTAACTAAAAATATAGACAAGGAAACTTGTTTCCTTAAGAGCAGGGGTCAGCAACCTTTACTATCAAAAGAGCCATTTTGCCCCCTCATCCACTAAAGAAAAATAGTCTGGAGCCACAAAACATAACACAGCTTATACACCTTTAAAAGTTTTAATCTATTTTTAATGTTAACTGTTACAACAACAGAATACAACAAACAGAAGTGCAGTGTGTATGTGTAGGCCTACTTTGAAATAAAATAAACACTGAATAGCCCTATTAAATGCTAGTGTTCTCAACTGTTTAATGTGACCAGGGCCTGATTTACATAGTGGGGGCCCCCTAGGCCCACTGCTGTTCGCCGCCCCTATCCCCACCCCTTTATTAGTACATATTGTCATCATCGAGACCGGAACAATGGGGAATGGACACAGGAAATTTAAAAAAAAAATTGTCCAGCGCATCCCCACTGTTTTTGAACCACTGTGGGTATGGTTGGGCAGCATGTCACCTCAAATCCTGCTTCCCTAGGCCCGGGCCTTGGTGGCCTTTCCACAAATCCGGGCCTGAAGGTGACTTCTATTTCTGAAGCTCCATGCTGATCTTCCCTCTCTTGTCTCGTGTGTGTCCCTCCGGTAAGGATCATGATGAATCATCTTGCTGCGGCTCGGTCTTGCCTATCACTCTATACGTCTATACAGCCCTCACACCTGCTGGCGGCTTCCTGTGTGTGCGACCGCAGTAAGCTAATGGTTGGCTTACTGTGGTTGCACACTCAAGACGCCACTAGCAGGAGCGTGGGCTGTATAATTGACATGGCAGGCAAAGCCACAAGACCGAGCCACAGCAAACAGGATGAAGAGCCGCATGAGGCTCCGGAGCCGCGGGTTGCCTACCCCTGCCTTAAGAGTCTTTACTTGAGTAAGAAGGGAGGAGCAGGAATACAGATTTGATTGTCTTTGGCAATAGGATTCTAGTGAAAAACATATACATTTGAACATATTGTGCAATATTCACATTTTGGGATGGGGGGAGGCGAGGGAAGGAAATGTATTTTTCTGGGGGCAGAAAACAGACTCCCTTTGTTGGGCAAGGTGGCAGGCTTTGACTGTAAAACATTATAAAGTTTCCTTTCCATAAACATGACTTATGAATAATAAACCTTTATGAATACGTGGCTTGGCTTTGCTTGCAGTCACCTCACAAGTATAAAGTGGGATTATCTCTTTCAAAAATAGAGAACCTCTAACTTAGAGCACCAAAGCCTTTGAAAATAACAAAGTATTTTTTTTTCTAATTTGCTATGAAGAGCATTTCACTTCAGTAACTCTTAAAAGCATGTTTGAAACACGCATATTCCTCTCCAGCAGAAAAGACAAGAACTGCAGAATATGTACAAAGGAGTAAAATTGAATAACAATAAAGGTCCTGATCCCTTATAAAGCAGAAGACCTTGCACTGAACCTGACATCATTAGCTCATTTTAGTATTTTTTTTTTATATCCTGGTTTAGACAAGTAGTAGACTAAATGCATGTTAAAAATAACAGTAATGATAATATTTAAAATTCTCCATGACTAAAGATAAAAACAACTTTAGATTATTTTCAAAATTCTGTTTTTTATTTTTTAGTTACAGTATAAATATAGTAATATCAACCGTGAACAAAAAGACATAAAATGTCTACCTCTAAATGCAGTTATGAAAAAAATAAAATGATTTTATACTTATGTGGGGGTTTTTTTTTTTCCATTTATATCAGGTGAAGAGATAGGACCTGATCATTTACATTTTTATTTGGAAATTAATTGTACCTTATGTCTATGAAGATGTTTTACTGGAAGTAACATTTTCTGAAGATTGAATTTTGAATTGTGATGTACTTTAAATTTGCACACCTTCTCCATGTGCCCATAATGTTACTTACTTGCAGCAAAACTACAGTACTGTAAATGTAATTATATTTTAGATCCATATATGAGCTAATATTATCTGCTGATTGGTCCCCTTCAGATTGAGGCTTACTAGTCTGTTTATAGGACCAAACAAGCTGCCTTCCCTGATGAAATCTGTATAAAATCAGCCAAGTTACAGTTAAGGAAGATCCTCATTGATGACTGTTATCAATCATTTCATAATGAGGGACCAGAAGATCAGATGAGCCTGATTTGGAATTTATGGATGAATAAACAGTCAAACAAAGAAGATAGATAGATAGATAGATAGATATGATAGATATGATAGATATGATAGATATGATAGATAAGATAGATCTTAATGTACATGTTTAATTGGGTCTAACTGTTACTGTTATTACACCTTGACTTATTTATAAAGAATTGAGAACCTTATGCATATTAATACAGGTATGGGATCAGTTATCCAGAAACCCGTTCCAAATTATGGAAAGGTCATCAAAACAATCCAAATTTTTACAATTTAGTAATAATTAGTACTAGTAATAATTAATCAGTACTGTGTACTTTATCCAAACTAAGGTATAATTAACCCACATTGGAAGTAAGACCAGAATATTCAGGTTATTTAATGTTAACATGATTTTCTAGTAGGCTTAAGGTATGAAGATCCAAATTATAGAAAGATCTGTTATCTGAAAAACCGCAGGTCCTGAGCAATCTGGATAACAGGTCCCAGACCTGTATGTTATTTTCATTCTCACATTATTTTCACATGTTTGTTGTTCTTAAAAATAACAAAATTATTCAAATTGCATAAATCAAATCATAAAATAATGTTTTACTGCCTCCTTTCTCCAGGCAATTGTAAAAGATATTCCTTCATCTGAGGTTGAAGATGCAAACAAGATAAAATCAGCCATATTTTATTCTATAAGTTTAACACAGCAAGGCCTGCAAGGAGTGGAACTTGGGAACTACCTCATCAAGAGGGTAGTAAAGGAACTGCAGGTTGGTGAATATGGATGGTATCAAACCTAACATTTGTTAATGTAATTCCATTCATCTGGAGAAAGTTAAAAAATGAAACTATAGAACATTTGTGTTTACTCCATTTACCAAAGTGTAGATGATGGGACACTGAATGCAGTTTTTTTTGTTCACAGGTGCATAAAAGATAATTAAATATTTTATGCATAAATCATTGTTCAGTGACTTGATTATTTACAAGTCTTCTGATCTGTTACTATTACTGCCTTTTATTGTTATAGCCCCTCGTGAAGTTAACAAAGAGCTGCTTTGGGTACTGGTGTTAACAAAATAGAGGCTATTAAAATGGCCAAAGCCTTTAATTATGAAAAAATTCGACAACATCCTAGGCTTCGCTGCTTGTTTAATTTTGGCCACATACAGCTTTAGTAGAACCTCTTCTAGGTTCCTTCCATTCAGCATTTTTAAAACGCTGGCTATTGTCCATTAACTGCAATTCTACATACTTTCTCTCAATAGGGCTGGTCAACTGTGGGGACAAAATGGAACCATTTTGGTGGGGCTCCGTAGGTGGAATGTTGCTGGCTGGCACTGGGTTCCAGGGTTGGGTGGGCAAATATTGTCTCTCCCTCTCTCCATGTGACTGCTGCTGTAACCTTGCCTTTTTACCTCTCTCTCATTTGTTCCTTTGACCCCCAGCATTTACATAGTTAAATCAGGTTGACAAAGTCCATCAAGTTTAACCCCTCCAAATGAAAACTTAGCATCCATACACACACCCCTCCATACTTTCACATAAATTATATATACCCATATCTATACTAACTAGTTTAGTATCACAATAGCCTTTGATATTATGTCTGCCCAATAAATTATCCAAGCCACTCTTAAAGTAATAGTGACACTAAAAATTTTATTTCAAAATATTAATCTACATTAAAGGTTACCTATAGGTCATGTTGATCGTTTTTTGCTGATAGTTATACTTTTGCAAGTAATTTTTACTTGAAGTTCCTAAACCTGACTGATTTGCCAACCTGACTGTCCCATCTCAACTTGTCAGTTAGAGTTTCTAATGCTAACAGACTCCTGCTGCACAGATATGGCAGCCCCCGCATAGGGAAAAAAGGGGGTAAGAAAGGTAATGTAAAAGCATCAGGCAGATACTTTTATGGCAAAATTATAAATAACATTCAAAGATAATGTTATGATAGATATTAAAAAAAGTTTATTTTCTGGTGTCAGTATCTCTTTAAAGGCATTAACAGAATCAGCCATTACAACATCACCCGGCAGTGCATTCCACAACCTCACTGTCCTGACTGTGAAGAACCACCTACTTTGCTTCAAATGAAAGTTCTTTTCTTCTAGTCTAAAGGGGTGGCCTCTGGTACGGTGATCCACTTTATGGATAAAAAGGTCCCCTGCTATTTGTCTATAATGTTCTCTAATGTACTTGTAAAGTGTAATCATGTCCCCTCGCAAGAGCCTTTTTTCCAGAGAAAACAACCCCAACCTTGACAGTTTACACTCATAATTTAAGTCTTCCATCCCTCTAACCAGTTTAGTTGCACTTAGTCTCTGCACTCTCTCCAGCTCATTTATATCCCTCTTAAGGACTGGAGTCCAAAACTGCACTGCATACTCCAGATGAGGCCTTACCAGGGACCTATAAAGAGGCAAAATTATGTTTTCATCCCTTGAGTTAATGCCCTTTTTTATGCAAGACAGAACTTTATTTGCTTTAGTAGCCACAGAATGACACTGCCCAGAATTAGACAACTTGTTATATACAAAGACCCCTAGATCCTTCTCATTTAAGGAAACTCACAACACTATTCAGTGTATAACTTGCATTTATATTATTTTTGCCAAAGTGCATAACCTTGCATTTATCAACATTGAACCTCATTTTCCAGTTTGCTGCCCAGTTTCCCAACTTAGACCAATCACTCGCAAAGTGGCAGCATCCTGCATGGAACCTATAGTTCTGCACAATTTAGTATCATCTGCAAAAATAGAAACAGTACTTTACTTTCAATGTCCACCTCCAGGTCATTAATAAACAAGTTGAAAAGAATATTTCATGGCACAATGTGGCCCCCCCCAAACATCTCATGGAGCTAGGCACTGACACGCCATGCAAATTATATGCAGTGTAAGATACTGGCACCTCAAGCACATTATACACAATCCCTTTCTGTATCTTACATCCCACTTTGAACCTGTTCTGTCCAACATTTTTCCTTCCTTTTTTTTCTTGTCATAGCACTTTTCCTCCGATTCATTATGGGGGCGGGCTTGGCCAATTGGGATTTGGAGCTGGCTGGGCCAATTGGGATTTTGGGTGGGCTGGGGTAATTAAGGGATCAGTGTTGCACTGGTGCGGGGCCATCATGAGGCCGGCCCTGTCTGTCTTTGTAATTCAATGAAGTTACAAAAGTTAAACAGTTGAAATGGTAGGCCCCAATGCTTCTGTCTCAGTTATAACTATGTTCAGAATGCCTTTTACAGGTTGTTTAATTTCAGAATTTCTCATGGTTGTAGCTGGATATAACTACAAACAAGCCTTGGAGCTGTTAGCAATTATAAAAACCAATGCTGTTTCTTCGCTTTTTTCCCAATTACCGCACACAGTAAATGTGTTTGTAATCTTTTCTCCATTATTTAACGAACAAAGTACCTTCTTTCTTCCAGCATAACATAATTCCTAATCCATTTGTAGTTTCTTCTTGGTGGCAGTTTTATGTCTTTACTCCCTAACATACTGCATATGTACAAAATACATGCTGAGCATTAGTGGAACTTGGAATGTTATCAAATCGTGGGTAGCTAACTTCAGCAGTGAAAGGCATATGTTATTTGCTATGGTATAACTGCTATCCTACTGTTACAATCTAATTTATATGTTCTTCTATGCAAGTAACACACTGACACATTACTAAGTCTCACATGCATTAAAATAAATGATTGCATCCTTTTAATGGGTAAAAGAGCTTTTCTTTTTTCCTTGCTCTAATTTACCTGTTCAATGTGTGAAACTTAGAACAGGGTCTACTGAACTCAGTTTTCTCAAGAGATTGTATCATCTGGTGCAATATTTGTATATGTGCTTGAATGGACCAATTGTAATAAGTTAAGTGTACATATGCTATAGCTTTGAAATCATTTGGAAAATACAATAGCAGGTAAATGCAATACTGCATATGATATAACCACAGTAAACGTTGTGAGGCCTATTTGATTCACATTCACTGATCCATCTTTCAACCACCATATTAGAAAAGTCAACTTACAAAATAAAGGTTCTGTAAAACATACATTTACATACAATTTTACTGTTACCCTTCATGTGTTCATTGCATGATTGCTTAAAGTAACATGCAGCATAAAGCCTTTTGAAAACAAAATGTATTTGCATGCCCCATGCCATATCATCATCATGCTCCGTGCCATATCAAGCCATGTACATAGGATTGCCTTTGACTCTCACATAAGGCATTATGGGTGGAGAGATGCAAATCACTCCTATGTCCCTTTGGCCAACTATGAATACAGAACTGCTGTTTTTATAGCACAGATACAGCCTAATGGTTCAGAGCCATATCTCCAAACTTGCAGACTGCTTGTTTCGATCCTGTTAGATCTCATCAGTGCAAATTGTTGCAACATGGTTTCTGAGTGGGTAGGACTTGCAGAGTAGTGAAGCAGAGAACCTAACCTGGTTAGGGTGAGATGGGCTAAAAGGAGCCAAATAGCCCTTGCATTGATTCGCTATTCCACAAGTAATACCCACTCAGAAGCCGTTCCAATATCTTGCACTGATGAAATCTAAAAAAAAGAAAAGCTGCACTTGATGAAAAAAAAACAACTTGCTAACCGTTAAACCGGAATTAGGGATGCACTGAATCCAGGATTCGTTCAGGATTCGGCCTTTTTCATCAGGATTTGGATTAGGCCGAATCCTTCTGCCCGGCTGAACCGAATCCTAATTCGCTTATGCAAATTAGGTGCAGGGAGGGAAATCGTGTGACTTTTGTCACAAAGTAAGGAAATAAAAACATGTTACCGTTCCCACCCCTAATTTGCATATGGGTTCGGTATTTGGCAGAATCTTTCACGAAGGATTGGGAATCCATTATTATTTGGGGCTATGTGGCAGTCAGTGCCACAGAAAACATTGTACATCAGCCAATAAGATAAAACTGAATTGGGGAAGGCCCCTACAAAAGGGAATGATCCTAAGTGTTGTGACACACAGGGAGATAAGTCGCCAAGCGATAAATCTTCGATACTGTGGACGACTAATCTCCCTGAAATGCCTTCCTACTGGTAAGAGTGTGAATCGCAGGTGGGATGGCATATGTGTCGTTCCGGTTTTATGAAATCACCCGAAGTTTTCTTGTGAGGCGATTTCGAAAAATTAAGCTATGCACATGCCATACCACCGGCAGTGGTTTGCATGTTTTTTTTAACATACTGATTCCTTACTTATGTTTCTGATAAATTTGAAGTTAGGTCTCCAAGTAAGTGATTACTCACCACATAAAGGAAGTGGCCCACGTGCACCGCCCTGAGCCCTCAGCACGGGGTGCGTAACGCGTAAGGCTGTGGACACAGTAAACTCTTTTTTACTTTGAACAAATTGCATGGTGGAAGTTTGCCTTCATTCAGTGCCTGCTACAAATAACTTATTTATGTTTGCTTACCAAATTATTTAGTTTGGCAAGGGGTGACCAAACATTCAACTGTAGACATAGTGGCACGTTTCTAAAAAGCTGGACGTTGTCACTACCCCAATAAAAACAGGCATATGGGCATTAATGAGCGCAGCCTTGAATGAATAGGGCATAGCTGTATGTACAAATGGTTATGGAGAAATGGCTTGCATGGTCTGCCATCATTGTTTGATGAAACTGTACAGCATTGTTTTGCATCAGTTAAAAGGGACGTCCTGGCTTCTGCCACAAATTGTATAAGTCTTAGCCACTTTTCAATTCTTTAATGGGCTTTAAAGCTTTTGCAACACTGTTAAAGCATAACTTTTTTTCATAGGTTGGCAGGTTTTGTTTTTAGTGTTCCTTTGAAAAGCAGTTTACTAAGATGACGCATTTATACGTTTTGCTGATATTAAACTCCTTTTTTGTTTTGATCCTACATTCCGAGGTCTCATTCTGGCACAGTTCTCTAAGAAGCCTTTCTTTTGCTCATCATCTATGAAATGAGCATACGTATGGCTCTCTGAATAGGTGCTGTGCAGGAATAAGTGGGTGCTGTTATGCAGCTGTAGTTCTTGCTGAAGGGAAATGGAAAAAGCAATTGATGCAGATGTTCAGCTCTCAGCTGACAGCAGATTCTTAGATAATTGCATTGGCCTTACAGGCCAAACCCATCCACTGTTGTTGTTCAACCCTAAATTATCCAGGACATTAGTAGAAATAAAATATCCATCTGTGGATGTGTGACATTTTTTAAAAATTACCTCAAAGCTTCCAGTCTACAGCATCATATCTCCCACATAGCATTAGGCAACCAGATAAAACAGCCTAAATATGAATGCCTGGGGTCCACTTAACAGTTTGATGTCTGAAATGCATAGGTTTACCTACTGTATGTGTACAGATCTAAAAAGTGTGTAAAAGTATGTGTAGTGTGTGTGTAAATGCATAAAGAAAGGCCACCTACCGTGTCTGTGTACAGGGGGGTCCTTGGCAACATTGAGGGTCTCAGGATCGAAGAGCCTGCACAGCGGGAAATGAGTGGGGGGCACTGGAGGTCGGTCCTGCAACAACCTGTGACAGGTGCATGTGGAGGAGGCAAAAGTCTGGTCCTGCTACCATCGCAATGCAGGACCATCCTTGAAGCCCCCTTGGCTCGTTGCCTAGGGAGTTCCGTCCCTGCCTAACCCTAGGGCTCTCCTATTCATATTAAAGTCTCTTCAAATCAGTGCATGGTAATTTGGACCCTAGCAACCAGATTGCAAACTGGAGAGTTGCTAAATAATAAACTAAATAACTCAAAAGCCACAAATAATAATAAATGAAAATCAAATGCAAATTTTCTTAGAATATCTCTTTTTACATCATACTAAAGTTAATGTAGCAGTGAACATCACTTTTGAGATATATCACTTTTGAGATATTATATGGCCAGAGGAATGTTTTACTTTGGTAAAGAAAAAAAATACTTTTTCAGAGACTGTACTAGAAATATAATCAGATACAGGTAAAACCTATTTACCGTAATACAAAAAATAGAGGCAAGATATTCAAAAGTGAAATCAAAGAGAATGCACTGCTTGCTTTCTGTTAAATTACCCTCTAATAAACAAATACATTTTGTTTCCACTTAAACATGTTCTTCTGTTGTTCATCATGAGGTCTAACTCATTACATGCACAATCATTGTCCTCTAGACTACTGAGAAGCTAAATGCATTTGGAGATAGGACAGGTGACCTGTATCATAACCTCATAATATTACATTAAGTTGAAAGTGCCCATATTGTGAATATAATGTAGGCCAATCCACATGTCTATTGAGTTAGTCTATTTCAGATGGCTATTGTTCATTTCCCAGTAAGCAAAAACCAGGTTTTACAGTTATACCTTAATGCTGTAAATGCTTTTTTAAAAGAAACCGAAGTAAATCATCGCATTACCCAACATCTTTTATTAGTTGAATCAAAAACAGATACTTTATTTTAAACACAGGCCTTTTAACATTTTTATCTGATATCTGAGGTTACAAAAACCTGTCCAAAACATTGAGGTAATAAGCAAAAGTTTAATTTTAAATCTAAGGATTGCAGAACTTTGTTCTTCTAATCGGTGATTATTTCCAGCTCCCTGTCTTGTAAAGTATGGTATGATTAGTGTGTCTTGTTACACTCTTCACATAACCCTACTGTGCATTTCTCTTCTCGTATGCTGGATATATGCAGTACAGGTATGGGACCTGTTATCTGGAAACCTGTTATCCAGAAAGCTCCGGATTACGGAAAGGCCATCTCCCATAGACTCAATTTTATACATTTCCCTTTTTATATTTCCCTTTTCTCTGTAATAATAAAACAGTACCTTGTACTTGATCCAAACTAAGATATAATTAATCATTATTAGAAGCAAAGCCAGCCTGTTGGGGGGTTTATCTAATGTTTACATGATTTTCTAGTAGTCTTAAGGTATGAAGATCCAGATTACAGAAGGATTTATTATCCGGAAAACCCCAGGTCCTGAGCATTTTGGATAGCAGGTCCCATACCTGTACTTATTGTGGGTGTGGAACTTTATAGCATGGAACACATTCTGCATCTGTTGCTGAATCAATCAGCAACTACCCTGATTTTCAAGTTTCCCCTCCCAATTTTTTTGTGGCCCCACCAATATACAGTATATAATGTGTAATATATTTCCCTGGTTTTACCTTTTTCCAGATTTTACACCATATTTTTCTGCTAAATAGGGGTTCTACTGAAATAGTAATTGATGGACAGTATACTACAAAGTGTCATCTTAAAACAATCAATATCTTAGAATCCTCATTGAAAAACATTGTTGTAGAAACCATTAGGTCACCCAAAACAAAATAAATTTGACGTTTAGTATTAAATATGATTAAATCTTATTCAATATAAAGTGAACATGACTTGACTTAAAAAAAATGTGATGCTTTATTACATGAAAATGATCAAACATTACAGTGTTTTTCTTGTTTGCAAAGGATGGCATCAGCCTTGAATGCACTACAGTATGCATTTAATACTAATCTGCTTCTTATATTAAAATTTAGTTTTCCATAGGGGCAAGCAACATCATTTTTAATTGCTTTTTTAGAGCAACAATAAAACCCCAATATACAAGAATATTGTTTAGCAACTGATACAGACTGGATTTGTGATGGACCTAGCCAGTCTGAAGAGATTCCCTAAATAACACCATGCACAATTTCATCTTTGAGTTGCCACTGAACATTCAGCTTTATGATAACTTGACTGTATCTCTGGGAAACATACAATTAAGCTCTGTGGTTCAAGGTTTGATTACAGACAGAGCTATATTTGCAAGGAGTTTGTGTGTTCTCATCATAGGTTTCTGCTGGTTAATTTGGTTTTCTTTTGAATTCCATAAACCTAAATGTAGATTAATTGGACCGTATACTCCACTGGAGCAGGGGCTAAAGTGAATTTTGTATAATTGTTGATGAATATGTGGGTGCTATGCAAACTATAATAAGATGATAATGACACTTAACTTTTCATTTAAAAACCTGTGATGTGTAGTTTTTAATAAAAAATACTGTAAACTTTGAGTCTTTCTTCTCCCCTAGCTCTCCGGAGCCTACTAGTAGTGGGCTGATTTCCTTTAAAACTAATTTCCTTTTTCTCTGTAATAATAAAACAGTACATTGCACTTGATCCCAACTAAGATATCATTAATCCTTATTGGAAGCAAAACCAGCCTATTGGGTTTATTTAATGTTTCCAAGATTTTCTAGTAGACTTAAGGTATGAAGATCCAAATTACAGAAAAATCCATTATCTGGAAAACCCCAGGTCCCGAGTATTCTGGTTAACATGTCCGATACCTGTATTAATCAGGAAGTATCACTTTGCATTCAGTGTGAATTTTATCATTTATTGTGATACAAAATGCATTATGTCACTGCACTCGGGCTTAGGTTTATCATTTGTGAAATTCTTATGTTCATAGCATATTGTACTTCCCTATATTTGTTCCCATTCTTGTCAAAATGTGGTTATGATTCGCCTGCTCAGCAAATACAAAATCTGACACTTAGGGGCAGATTCATTAAGGGTCGAATTTCGAAGTTAAAAATACTTCGAAATTCGACCCTCGAATTGAAATCCTTCGACTTCGAATATCGAAGTCGAAGGATTTAGCGCTAATCCTGCGATCGATCGATCGAAGGATTTTTCGTTCGATCGAACGATTAAATCCTTCGAATCGAACGATTCGAAGGATTTTAATCCAACGATCGAAGGAAAATCCTTCGATCAAAAAATCACAGGCAAGCCTATGGGGACCTTCCCCATAGGCTAACATTGACTTCGGTAGGTTTTACCTGCCGAAGTAAAGGGTCGAAGTTTTTTTTAAAGGGCAAGTACTTCGACTATCGAATGGTCGAATAGTCGAACGATTTTTCGTTCGATTCGTTCGATTTCGTTCGAATTCGAACGAATTTAACCAATTCGATGGTCGAAGTACCAAAAAAATACTTCGAAATTCGAATTTTTTTCATTCGAATCCTTCACTCGAGCTTCATGAATCGGCCCCCTAGAGATAGAAAAGAAGCTGCAGTCTAAGGTCAGGCCTTGGTTAGAGCTGTTTTTAATGGTGGTTGGGTTTTTGACAGCCAACTAAATATTTATGGATCTCCACCAGAAGCCTTGTCAACAAATGTGCCTACCACATTTGCTAGCCATATAGCAGTATACTCTTGTGAATACTGTTTGCTGAAAATGTCTGCAAAGAATAAATGACTTCATTCAGACATGCAATGCAATGTACTTTCTTTTCCATGAAAAGAGATCAATCTTCTTTTTTCGCAGCTCTCAAAGCCATCATAACTATTGTACTTCTGTACCAAAGGCACTATCAATTGGGATTCTGTAATCCTCAAAGTCACAAATGATGTTAAAGCTTTGCTTATAGGCCGCTTGTTCAGATCAGTGACTTTAACTGCCTACATCCCAGCCACGTCTTGCCTTAGCATGGTAAAATGTGTGCATTAAAAACAAATTGCTCAGAAAGTGGTTACAGTTATGTCTTTCAATTAAAATTAAATAATGTACATAATATGCATTTCTGAACAATCATTTTTGTATCACTTCTAACCTGAGAGAAGTGGAAACAGTACAAACTTATTTTAGAAAGAGTTTATCCTCATATATAATAGAGATATGAACACATACTTGGTGATTTTCTAGCAGACTTAAAGTATGAAGATCCAAAGTTGCTTCATCTGGTTAGTGCACCCTCATACCCACCCCTTTAAATTAACGGTGGCCCTATGTCCTTGTTTTTTATTAATTCTTGGTTTGGGCAATTTCTCTCTCTTAAAAGCCACAAATGCTAGTGGCAGGGGAGGCTTTAGCCTTTTTATCGAAACCAACGCCTGTGAGACACTCATTAGATCTGCTGCACTTATCACTTGGTTACACTTCTACACTAATTCACATACAATACACCTATTACACTCCCCATTTAGCTTTTCCTTTTTCATTTCTGTTCACATCTATACCCACACCTGTACTTATACCTATACTCACACACATACACACTCACATACACAGTGTGCAACTATAGATACAACTTTACTTTACCTTATTATAGTCTCTTTATTATCACATTTTTTTTAAAAAAATGGACGTTGGTTTGGACAGTCTCTCTTTTAAAAGCCGCATATGCAGGTGGCGGGGGAGGATCTAGTCCACAGATTGAAACCAAGCTTCAGGAAATTTTTACTCCAGGTAATGCTGTTAAGCAGAGAGGTATATGACCTTTTATATTTTGATCACAGTTAAACAAGTTAGGGACCACTGTATGGGGTTTACCTTGACGTGGTATGGTGGCTTATCAACTTTATGATCATAACTTTGTAACAAAAAAAACTGTTTTTCTTTCCCTTTTTAAATACATGCACTTGCATATTCATTGAATCATTTAGACGGGATTATTGTACTTAAATATGTTTTTATATGGCCTTAGGAGTGCACCCACAACCCTCCTTTTTTGTACTTAAATCATAGTAGCTGAGGCTAAAAAGAAAACATTTGTCAAGTTCAACCTTTTTCCTAGAAAAACCTACCTACCTGCTAGTTGATCACAAGAGGCATAGGCTAAAAAAAGTTTGGTGCTACTTGCTTGTTTTCTTGCTCAGAGTCCCAGACAAATAACTTGTATGGGGGCCGCATGGTGGCCCTGGATATGTGGCAGGTGCAATGTATAAGCTGATTCCAGTATATCAAAGAACAATTTTCTTTCATTGTGAAGCAAAACCAATAGTGATGTGGTACATATAAGAAGTTAATATCCTGGATTCGGGTAAAGATTCATCTTTTAATACAGCCATCATCCTAAGAAGAATGCTGATTCAACAATAATATTTTGCAGAAAGCTTAAATTGGAAACATAGGAGTCGGTTAAAACTTAAACTATGATATATAAAGGGCTAGTACAAGATTCCAGTCATGAGAATGTTTAAAATTAAAACCTAGCTACTGCAAAAGAATCTGGGCTGGCTAAAAAAGATGCAATATTTTCCCAGGGTTGCTTGTAGTGCCCAATTCAAACAGCCATCAATAAATTCTATAGGGCTAAATGTTTGCTGTGGGTTATTAGAATGTGTTGCACCTATTGTTACTGTATAAGACCCCTATTGCTTCATAAAGAGCTGTTTTGTTGCTATCCCTCTTTATGTTTTTATATTTTGTATATGACATTAATATTATATGAGTTCAGTGATGAAAGACGTTACAGACATCAGACCCCTTGGGACCTGAGTTTTGCTGGATTAGGGGTTTCGCTATAATTTGGATTACCATACAATTAATACTTAAAAATAAACAATAATGTAGATTGACCTGCACTCCTTTTAAACAATTTATTAATTTCCCCACTCGTTTACAAAACAGAGCAATATACTGATGCACTGACTTATATCAAAGAAGTACAAAAGTCTTACTTTTTTGTCTTGACGTTGCCTGGTTGTCTAACCTAATAAATTAAATTTTTCACTTCACAACTATGAGGTCCTGTATCAGTATTTTTTTCCTGGATGTCTATGTAACTCCTGGCAAGGGTTTCCGGTCTGCTTTGCACCCACTTCATAAGTTCTTAAAAGGTGTTTGAAGCACACACAACTTTTACTACTTTGGTTACTTTTTTTGTCCGCTAATGACTATTGACTAATTACTAGTTCATTTTTTTTAGTATATTGCTGTTTTTGGATACTTAAAACAATAAAACTAAACATTGACAAAACCTAATAGGATTGTTTTGCAACCTGGGTTGATGTTCACTTAGTTACCATCATGTACAAGGTACTGATTTATTATCTTAAAATGGACTCTATGTCAAATGGGATCTTTGACATAGAGTCCTTGACCTTTAATACATAGGCCTCCATATGTAACTGACATATGTAAAAAGAAAATGCAGATGATTAGCAATTAAAGATTTAGAGAATTTTTATATTCTTACATATGGGCCTTCACCATTTGCTGTTTTGGTAGCATTGGTGATAAGGATGCACCGAATCCACTATTTTGTAATTTGGTAGAACCCTGAATCCTTTGTGAAAGATCTGGCCGAATACAGAACCAAATACTAATTTGCATATACAAGTAAGAGGTGGGAAGAGAAAAGAAAACCGAGAGCTGCACAATCGGTTAAACGTTTTCTACTTCCCTGTTTTGTGCCGAAAAGTCATGTAATTTTAAGGATTCTGATTTATTTGGCCAGGCACGAAGATTCGGCTGAATCATGCTGAAAAAGACTTAATACCAAACGAATCCTGAATTTGGTGCATCTCTGTTTGGTAGCAGTACCAAAACAATTTGGATATGGTTACTAAAACTTTGTATTGCTTTGACTATGTACCAAAGGTTTCTGTCAATATTTACAGATAGAGGCCCATTTATGAAAGGTTGAATTTCGAATTCTTGTGAATTTTTTTTACAAATATGAATATGCTGAAAATTTGATTGGGTGGTTATTTAAGAAAAATGTAAACATCCAAAAACGTCTGAAAACTCGAATCAAATTTGAATTGAATGTACCGTATATACTCGAGTATAAGCCAACCCTAGTATAAGCCGAGGTACCTAATTTTACCTACGAAAACTGGGAAAACTTATTGACTCTAGTATAAGCCTAGACACAACTACAGCCCTGTCTCCCAGCAGCGCACATTCTGCCAAAGCGACCCCCCCAGTGATCAACTGGACTTCTTTGCAAAGTTGATGGTGACAGAGAATTGCAAAACGGATTACTGTGTGCATTGTCTCACTGTCCCACTACCATGTGCAGAGGGTGCTGTTTGATATTGCCATCACTGTTAATCTTTCATATAACCAACAGAGGGCGCTGTGTGATATTGCAGTCACTGTTATTCTTTCATATAACCAACAGAGGGCCCTGTGTGATATTGCAGTCACTGTTAATCTTTCATATAACCAACAGAGGGCACTGTGTGATATTGCAGTCACTGTTATTCTTCCATATAACCAACAGATGGCGCTGTGTGATATTGCAGTCACTGTTATTCTTTCATATAACCAACAGAGGGTGCTGTGTGATATTGCAGTCACTGTTAATCTTTCATATAACCAACAGAGGGCGCACTGTTATTCTTTCATACAACCAACAGATGGCGCTGTGTGATATTGCAGTCACTATTATTCTTTCATATAACCAACAGATGGCGCTGTGTGATATTGCAGTCACTGTTATTCTTTCATATAACCAACAGAGGGCGCACTGTTATTCTTTCATATAACCAACAGAGGGCATTGTGGGATATTGCAGTCTCTCCCTAAGTGTACTGTTGGTATAGGAATGATTAAAAGTGACTGCAATCTCAGCTACTCGGGTCGGGTACCGCTGACCCGAGTATAAGCCAAGGTAGACTTTTTCAGCACATTTTGGATTGCCTTGAAAACTCGGCTTATACTCGGGTACGGTAACTAAACTCGAATCAAGTTTTCTATCTGAAAAAACTCGAATGTCATGAAGGCTATTAACATCTTTAAATGGGTCACTGGACCTCTCCCATTTACTTATTCATGAACTCGGCAGGTTTTAGGTGGCGAGTAGTCGAATTATTCCAAGGGTAAAGGTTTAATAAATCTCTAATTCAAATCGAGTTTGGATTATTCCCAATTCTAATTTGTGAGTTTTGAAAAAAAAAACAATTAGAAAATTCAAATTTACTATTCAATCCAATAAATCAATAAATCAATTCAATAAATTTGCTCCGTAATATAAGTCATTACAGTCCACTAATCACAATGAAAAAACAAGGTTGGGGGGGAAGTCTGCATATACTGTAAGATAAGACAAAAGACATGTAAGTGTCGGGCAACTTAATATAGACAACATACTTAAATGCACACAACTCTACGTTTTGACCTGCAACTGCCTTATCCGCTACTTGCCCATTAAAGGGAATGTCCACTCGAAAAACATTGGTTTGCCTTATAAGGGAGCTAGTACACGGGCAGATTCAGGGGGATTTAGTAGCCTGGCGACTAATCGCCTCTTCTGCGGGGCGACAATCTCCCTGAACTGCCTTCCGCCTGCTATAATAAGAAAACGCCAGCGCCAATGCATTCCCGGTGCTTCGATTTCCGAAGTTGCCTCACGAGGAAACTTCGGGCGACGTCGGAAATCGAAGCACCGCAAGATTGTCGCCCCTCAGAAGAGGCGATTAGTCGCCAGGCGACCAAATATCCTCGAATCTGCCCGTGTGCTAGTTCCCTAAATGAAAAATGTCATCCTGGGAGACTCTCTACATGCCCTGAACTTAGAAAAAAAGACAGCTGTATGTTAGTATACACAGAGGCATATTAGACTATAAACTGCATATTGCATCAATAAAGATTTTTGTAATTTTTATAAATTATTGTAATTTTTATTAATTTTCTGTTGGACAATCTACTTTGGAGTGCCAACCCTGTTTTGGTTTAATATCCAATACCAAAATAATTAAATAATTAACCCGTTTTACCTTATTACGCTATTTGGCTAATAATAACAAGGTCGGATATACTGTAGTGGGTTATTGCCTTCAATACAGACTAACAGATTTTTTGTATTTTTCAGGTAGAGTTCCCTCAAATTTTAGAGTTCTCAAGTCTTTCTCCAATCCCAGGCTTTACAAAATGGATGTTGGGGGCTCTGAGCTCTCAGATTAAAGAGTCTGGTAGACCAGAGATGTTTACAGAAGCGGAATGCAAAGATATAGAGGACATCACAGGTGGACCTTTCTCTGAATCTTTAAAACGCCTTTTCACAAGCAATGAATGGATGAGGTGTGAAAGACTAGTGAATGCTTTAGAGACACCTCTGATGAGGCTTTGCGCTTGGTACCTGTATGGTGAAAAACATCGAGGCTTTGCCCTAAATCCAGTTGCTAACTTTCATCTTCAAAACGGGGCTGTTTTGTGGCGACTTAACTGGATGGCAGACACCAGTCCTCGTGGAGGAAATGCTTCCTGCGGGATGATGGTGAATTATCGCTACTTTCTGGAAAACACTAGCACAAATAGTGCTAAATACTTGAGAATGAAATACATAGAGGCCTCCGATCAAGTACTGAATCTGGTGTCTCAGTTTAAAATGAACAGCAAATTATGATCACTACTAAGACTCCAAAAAAAAAAACATTAAAACGAAATGAATGATAGCTCAATCTATTGTATACAGTATAAGTTATTGTCAATAGTTGTCTTCTAAACCTTCTGACCTGTAGAGTGAAATTCTCTGCACAGAACAGAAAAAATACATTTAGCTCCTGTGCCATATTGTTTCTCATGGTGACTTGTCTTGGATCATTCCAGTAAAACCACGATTTGGCTCAAAGGTAAAACCTGAAATATGTTTTTTTTATATTGATACTGCAGATTCTAACAGTGAACAGTGCTTAGATGATTAAATCTATAGTTCCTGAGACTACAGGGGCTACTAACACAAGCTCCAGCCAATCGGCTTTACAGGCTGAATCCACAAGTTATTTTGTTCAACCAGGGAAGCATTATATGCCTATATTTTCTACTGTTTTCATATGTAGATTTGGTTGTTTTAAAAGAAATCAAGGTTTGGTTTACATAGCCACTGTTTTTCAGGTCTACAAAAAAAGACGCACACTAAACTTTGAATCTATCACTCTAGAAAACATTTGTTTCTGAGTTGGCAAATCACCTTGGACAACACATTAATATTTATAGTTACCATAATACATGTGCGTTATGTCCAAGATATCCATTTGTAGAAATTAGCTTAAAACTTTACACATTTATTAACATCTTCAAAGTTTTACTTTTTTCACTTCTGGAGGTTTTAACAAAATACTAACACTATTTTTTAAGTGCAAATAGTGTGTGTGTTCAAAAAATAAAAAAAAACAGACTTGAGAAGTTGCTGATTCAAGCAAATGAGCCATAGCATGAAGGGACTGCAGTGAGGCTTTGTATTGCTGCAGAATAGATATGACTCTTTATAAGCATCTGATCAAAATAGACGTTTGTGGTGTGTGATATATCTGTAAATACCCATGAGCAGATAGAATTCTTAAAGATAAAATATAAACAGTAATTTATTATTTTACCCTTCTGTAATAAATCAGAAGTCGACATTAAACTCTGTACTGTGTGCTTTTTTTTTTGTTTAGTTTCTGGCTTGTGCAGTTTTTTGACCAGGCAAATACTATTAATACAATATTACAATAATATATGTTTTCTCCAAAATAAATGGCAAGTCGAAGCCTACTGCACTTGTGCTAAGTATAACTTGCAAATAGAACTCCTTTACCATTATTAATCTGTTAATCGCTGGTTTTCTGCTCCCATCTCGAGTATTTGACTTGAATACAATGCTTGTGGCAACCAAAGACTTTTCCCCCTCCACAGCACAATTCATAACAAGAACAATTAGAATGTATTGTTTTGGTATTTACAAGATAAACATTCACTAGATTTGCAAGCAAGATGTGTAAGAGAAGCCATCATTGGGAAGGACTGGTTTAAGGGATCTGAATCCATGTTTGGTGATCTTGATCGAGAATAAAGGTAAGTTTGCACAGAGGATTGTTATGGGCACATGATTTTTATCAACATTGGGCAAATCGGCACATGGGCAGTAACCAAATTTTGATTCACTTTTTTTCAGTAAAACTAAAACCGTAAAAGCAACATTGGGTTGATTGCTACAGGTTACTGCCCAGAGGAAAATGTACCCAATATTGATAAATGGTATCGACAGTTTTCACTGCAGAATAATTCCATTCTTTGTGGTTGAGGGCCTTCTGCGCTTACGTGATGGATTGTAGATTATATACAGGGGTTTTCAAAGTAGGCTTCAGCTGTTTGTAGTTTATGGAGTAAGTTGAAGATATCTAGTGAAACGTATAAAGACACACAGAACATTATTATGCATCTGTGCCAGGACAGCGCCAACCTGTAAACATCTGTTCCTGTTCATCGTGGTGATAACATACATGCTGTGCCGTAAATTATGAAGGCATTGTGCCTCTGGCAATGCAACACGCTGTATTTCAAACATCTCTCTGTATATCTGACTGTTCATCAATATGTTTATTCAGTGCTGCATGTATAAGAAAATGAAAGAACAAAAGAGAAGGTACATTGCACAAAGCCATTTATTAAGCAGGTTATGCCTTTGATTTCTAATACATTAGACTGCAATATTCCTGCTTCAATGCTATGCCATGAATTGGGCCATGCAGTACTCTGAAACTATAGATGGAATACGAAAGTATTGTCTCCAGCTTAGGGTTGTAACGAGATGAATTTATTTCAACCTTTGAGCAATAGTTTTGAAATCAAGCAACCCAGATGTCTGTTACCTTGTTGCCAGATTAACTTGCATTCCTGTCTGCTCACTTTATCTAGTGAATATTCACTTCAACATGTAAAAGCCTTTTTTCATGATATCAAATAAGGAACTGATTTCTTGGCTGACAATGGAAAGAGTTGTGTAATAGAGTTAGCAGAGTGGGCTGCATTTCACACATAACCCTTGTTATGTATTGGCATAAGTTAATGGATTTCCTTCTTAGGGTACAGTCATCCATTTAAAGTATTTGTTGCAATTTTAGTCTTAAACCAATGCAACAAGTCTCAGGAAAGAAAATCTTAGCACCGCCCATGAGGTTAATGTTCCAAGCTACTTAGGCCAATTTGTTTCTTAATACTATTCCTGCCAAGAAATGGAGAGGTTTTCAGGAATAAACAAACTGGTTCTCAACAGTTTGCTTCATGAAACCCACAATTAAAGACTTGTACACACACATTCTCCTGCAGAAGCACAGGAGATTTCCTATGTGGCCAAAGATTAAAAATATCTTTGCACATGTTCCAAGAAAATGCAGGAAGGTTTTGTCCATGCTTTGGTTCCATTAATGGACCCATTTAGTTAACCATGTCTCCAAAAAAGTACTCCATCTCAAGTCTTCTGAGGTCATGTAGACGTCAATGGCGGATGTCCCATTTACAATTGGAAGATATCATGATCTGCACTGGGTTTCATACAATAATCCAAAGAATTCGTCGTTTTCGGGCGATAATCCCAAAAATCTGCGTTTTACAGCGTCAAATCTAACATCATACAATTCTGTTTCATTTTCAAGATTTTAATGTCTTTCCCAGATTTTTTCAACTAAATTTATAGATAAATACGGTGAAAATATGCACGTGAGTTTGGTTGAAGTGGTTTTAGCAAAATAGTGAGAAATTTTCAGATTTTAGTAAGTATCAGTAGGTGGCAAAACTACTGTACTCTCAAACTGCAGTAAACTGTTGGTACATTTTTTTTGTCTATAAAAAGTGTTGCTATTCGCACTTATTATAATGAAGGTTTATCCCTGCTTAAATCATGTTGTGATCTCTTCTACTTCTATACCATTAAATTGATAGCAGTAAGGATCTTTTACTGCTTTTTCTTTCGCTGTCTGTATACAGGTGCATTTCTAATCTTCTACTGTAGCTGTCTGTAATAAAGTAGCTGGTCACACTGCATCTAATAGCAAATATGTCCATGTGTACATAGTTAATGGATGAGGAAGTATGATGGATGTGATTTTGTGGAATTATTGCAGTCCATGAAACAGAGAAAACAAAACACAGAATTGCATTAATATTCTAAACTAGATTATAAGAATTTAATGGATATGCCAGATAAAATATTCCATCACAAGATTTACTTCATACAAAAGGCTGGAGTACATATTTAATGAAACAATATGCCAAAAAAACAGAATAAGAGCCATGGCTCCTCTGTACTGCCGTGCCCAAGAGAGTCAATAATAGGCATGTGTAATAGAGGTGTTTTGCAGCTGAGCTGTACTGTGGCTGCTAGCAAATGACTGCCAACATCATAAATCACAAGCACGACTTGACGGAAACCTAATATTACAGCAAAAGTTTTGTTTTATTAAACACTTACAAATCCACACTTAGCCTTGGGCTGAAATAAATGTCATTCTTGAGCTGTTTTGCTACCACTATACGGGTATTGTTTAACTGCAAGTTCAGTACTCACTCCATAGTAAAAGAACAGTTCTAAAACCTGGTTTATACTTTGCAAGATGTTGCTACAGTACATGATCTTACTTAAAAGATCAAAATTAAAATGTAGAGCAGCCATACAAAGGCTAATAAACATGATATCCAGCCCAGCAGCACAAATGGAAGGTTATGTTTGAATGGGTATTCCGCTAGCATAGGTTTATTGTTCGGATGTATATGTTTCCTGTGGTGCCTTGCAGCCTAAGGTGGGAATTCATGCTCCTCCCCACATACCCTCCCTGCTCTTTACTCTCTACTACTAGGGCATTGTCCCAGATTTGCTGGAAAAGATAGCAGTATTTCATATAAACATGGAATATTTTTCTCTTTGGACATCAAGGACCTAGCCTTTTTTTAGTTATGGAATGAGTGATCCAATTGGAAAAATGTTGAAACAAAACAACTGGATGATCATGTAATGATCACATGCTTTTCAATATAGCAAACACCTTACATATGGAATGTTCTTGTGTACTACTTTGTACCCTTTTTTTAACAATGGTTGCCCAAATAGTCCATAGGATTCTTCCTGGACCTTCACTTTTGAAAGACTTAGAAATATTATAGACAAGCAGGTGCTGTGTAGTTCTATTATTATTATTCTAGGATAAGTACTGGGAACCTTATATTTCTGTGTTGGGGACAATTGACAATTGAGTCAACCAATTCAGATTGTGGCTGAAAATGAGTGCCATCAGTAAGTAACCATGGATCAACAGAAAAGATGTATACATTGTATAGATGTTCTACACACAGGTCAAATTGTTAAAGTTCAATAGGAATCAAGGCTTTCGAGTTGTTTTC
This sequence comes from Xenopus laevis, assembly GCF_017654675.1. NCBI lineage: Eukaryota > Metazoa > Chordata > Amphibia > Anura > Pipidae > Xenopus > Xenopus laevis. Next base: position 44,605,971 of record NC_054378.1, read on the forward strand.
TTTCACAATTAAAAATGTGTTAGTGTAATTCTTGTTTTTCTGCTCAAATCATTAATGAACCTATTTATATTCTGGCTGAAAATAATTTATTTCTGGATGCTACCTATAACCTTCTGAATGTATTTTCTGTATCGCCTACAACAGCCTGACAAAGCAGAGAATTACATAACATTTTAAATGCTCTCACTATTAATATTTTGTAGTAGTACCTGGGAGGCGGCGGGGATGCCTATGCGGGTAAGCGGGAACTTGTCTGCCCAGAACTATTGACTTGGTTCTCTCACTTTAAGACCTCGCAGCATCTGAGTTGTGACGTTTGTTCTGGGTTTGTGATACAGAACGTGACATTGGGTCAGACACACAGAAGCAATTCTGACAAGTCTCCAGCAACATCCTTTCGTATCTGCTCTAACTGTTGTTCCAGGAAGCAGACTACTACCAACATCCCCAGGTAAATCTGTAGTGGAACCTAAAGTCCTGTTCACTGAAAAGTTTACTGAGGACCATACTAAATTTATGGGCATTTAGCTTATTCCATCCTCCCTTGATACTATCATACACTTTGCTATATAAATTGATAGGAGGCATAGGGAGAGGAGTCAGGAAGGAACACTTACTTTTCCTCCAAGGTACTCATTCCGGTCCTCTTAGAGTGGGATAACGGTTTCATAGAAAGTTCTGGCTTCCTAGATGCTGGGGCAGCAGGGAACTTTCTAGATATTAATTTTGCTAAGAGACACGGCATACCCACACTACACCTGGTCCCATCAGTCAAATTATTGGCTATTAATGGTAGCTCTTTAGGATGTTGGTTAATGTCTTCCAAATCCTCAAATCTTATAATGTCCATGGGTTCTAATCACTCAGAACAAATCATCTTTAATTTTATTTGTCTTTATACCCCTGTGATTCTAGGCGTTCTTTAGCTACAGAAACACAATTCCCTAGTGGATTGGGTTGCTAATAAGATCTGGGGAATAGGTTGCAAGTTTTCATGTCTAAAACCTTCCCAAGTTCTTGTTGCAATGTCTGTAGAAAGGTTACCTTCCTGCTATTCCTCATTTGTAGACATCTTCTTTAAACAATCTGCCAAGACCCTTGGTTGATTTAATTCCAGGCTTCTCTTCCTGAGTGTCAAGCCATGGAGGAGTATATTGAGGAAAATTTAGAAAGAAGGTTCATCAGGCCTTCATTCCTTTCCTGCATGTGCCGGCTATTTATTTTTTAGAGAATAAAGTCCTTGATTTCTGAACTCTTTGATAGGGTTAAGGGCGCCACAATCTTCTCTAAGCTTGATTTGGGAGGCAATTATAATATAATTCAGATCAGGGAAGGGGATCAATGGAAGACATCCTTTAATACATGTGATGGGCATTATACATATTTAGTTATGCTCTTTAGTTTATGTAATGCCCCAGCCATCTTCCAAGAATTTGTAAATAGTATTCTAATCTTCTAGGTCGCTATGCAGTGATGTACTTGGATGATATTTTGATGTACTCTTCCAGTTTAACTGCCCATCGGGCCCATGTTCTGGAGGTGTTATTTAGATTAAGACAGAATCGTGTTATGTATGGACCCGTCACCCAGACATAAAAATCTGTATAATAAAGGTCCTTTTTTAAATTAAATATGAAATCCAATTTCTTATTTTTATTGAAGCATTCATTGCTGTTGTAAAGTCATTTAAAAATATCAGCTGTCAATCAAATATTGCCTACCCCGCCTCTATGCCTAGGCATAGAGGCGGGGCAAACAATTACTTTCATTTTCCATTCAGCACTTCCTAGATGTCCCCGCTCTCCCTGCTTTCCCCCAGCTCTCTTAACAATTTAATTGTGTAACCAGTGCATGGGGATGTATATTGGGTCCCTGTCCCCTAGTGCACAAACAAGATTCTGAGATGATACAAGACTTGCCTTAATAACAGTGTCCACAAAATGGCTCCTTCCTGGTTGCTATAATTATGAGTTCCCAGACTGATGGAAACAATATTCAGATAATTTATACAGTGTAATTAAAGTTCATTTTGCTTGACTAACATGATAAAATAGAATTTGGAATAATTTTGTTTGGGTGACGGGTCCCCTTTAAGACAGAACTGGCTATTTGCTAGGATTGAAAAATGTATTTTTGAAGTATCCTCCATTAATTTTATGGGGTATATTATTTCCCAAAAGGCATTATAGATGGAGCCAGCCAAGGTTTAGGCCATTTTAGATTGGTGCAACCACTTTCTTTGCAAAGCCATTTGCCAATTATTACAATTTATTAAAAACGTGTTCTATCCTGGTGGCTCCGATCACTGCCCTTACCAAGGAAGGAGCAGATCCTAGAATCTGTAGAGGCCGTAAAGGCCTTTTAACAATTGAAAAAAATCATTAATTTCTGCTCTGGTGCTCCAACATCCAGATTCTACCCTTCCATTCCTTCTGTTTCTGAGATTGACGCAGGAGCAGTTTTATCACCGTGACACTTTGTTACTGGTAAAATTCAGCCATGTGTTTTTTTTTTCAAGAAAGTTTTCTCCTAAATTATGACAACAGGGAATTGCTGGCCATTAAATGGGCATTAGAAAAGTGGAGACATCTTTTGGAGGGTGCTAAACATGTGTTTACAGTGTTTACCGACCATAAAAGTCTTTTGTATATTCAGTCTCTCAATATTATCATAACATACAGGCCTGGGTTAGAAATGCTAAGGCAGATGCCCTATCCAGAAGTTATGTCTCCAGTCTTTGAGAGAAATCTGATCGTGATTTAATTGTCTCTAAGGCAGTGATTGTAGCAGCATTTCTTTTTGTCTGAAGCACAGGAAAATTTACCTCCTAATGTACCTCATTATTCAAAGGTATCTGGGGGCAAATTCACTAAACAACAAAGCGCCTAACGCTAGCGTGAATTCGCTAATGTTACTTTGCACCCTTACGCCTGGCAAATTTGCGCAACTGACGGAACTACGCAAATTCACTAACGCGCAAATTATTCTGAACGCTATCTTTTACGCCAGACTTCCTTTGCCACCTCAGACCAGGCGAAGTGCAATAGAGTAGATAGGGATTGCTTCAAAAAAAGGTAAAAAAAATTCTAAGTCCCAAAAAAACGCTGGGTGGTAGGCTGAAAAAGATCGAAAAATTTTTTGGGGCTACCCTCCTTCCCCCCTACATTTCCTAACTCATGGCAACTTAACTATACAGTGGGCACATGTGTAGGGCAAAATAAAAATTTTATTTGCTGTTTTGAAGGTTTCCCAGTCTTGTGTAGTGATGCTACATATACCTCCATTGTAACTTCAATTTGGCGCCATATGCAAATAAACCATTGCTAGCGTAACTTTGCTTTGCTTGGCAAATTAACGCTAGCGCAACTTTGCAACCTTACGCTTCCCCTGAGCGTAACTTCGGATTTTAGTGAATTTGCGTAGCGCTGGCGAAAATACGCCTGGCGAAGCGCGGCGAAGTGGATGCTGGCGCAATAACAAATCTTAGTGAATGTCCCACCTGTTCTCTTCTTTCCCACACTCTCTGGTGGCCAAGACAGGATGTTGCTAATTATATTAATTATTGCCCAGTTTGTCAACATTCAAAACCATCCAGGTCCTTACCTTAGGGTCTGCTACAGCCACTTCCTATTCCAAAAGGCCATGGACTGTTTTAGTAAAATGTCTCAATTTATTTGCCGTCCCACCCTCCCCTCTGCTAAGTCTCTTTCTGAACTCTTCCTATACAATACAGTATGTTTAAGCTTTTTAAACATTGTTTCTGATAAGGGGTTCAGATTGTCTCAAGGTTCTGACAGGCCTTTTGTTCACTTATGGGCACTGATTTGTCTTTCTCCTCTGCGTATCATCCATAAACAAACGGCCAGACGAAAGGACTGATCAATGGACAATCTTAATTTTTTTTTATGTTTTCGGCTATCATCCCGGAGCCTTTTTATTCTCTGCTCTTTCCTCGTGTGTTCATGCTCTTTTGGTTGACCACTTTTCTAAGATTTGCCAAAAGGTTCAGAACTTGTGTTCTGCATTAGCTTCCTAGGAGAAAAACACAGATAGGCATTGTAAAATGTCACCCCAGTATCAGGTAGGTGGTAGTGTCTGGTTATCTTCCAAAAACATTCCATTGAAAGTTTATTCTACCAATCTAGGACCCAAATTCAATGGTCCATTTTCTGAAATTGTTAATCTCAGCACTGTCCGGTTAGAACGTCCTCCTGAAAATTTGTAACACTTTTCATGTTTCTTTGTTAAAGCCTGCCAGGGCTATTCTCCAGGTATAGTGGAGGGTCAGCCTGATTATTCGGTACACAGGTTAGTGCATTCCAGCCTTTCCAGAGGTAAATTGCAATATCTAGTACACTGGAAAGTTTGTGGTCCTGAGAAAAGATCTTGGGTTCCAGCCTCTGGTTTACTTACAGACCATCATAAATGTCAGCTTCATGTAAAGTTTCCCGATAAGCCTAGTTGTCCAGTGACCCCCTCAAGAGGGAGATAATGTAATAGTATAGATGTTGAAAAACATTGTGATTACTCCACATTTATAAAAAGAAATGTATTTATGCATTGATACATGTAAGTAGATTTCATTTATGTTACTGCTCAGTTCCAAATTGGAAAATAATCCTTTGCACATACCATACCCTTGCATTGTGTCTTCAGGGAGATGCTGAGATTGACACTCTAAGCACTGGAGAAAATTGTTTTTTTTTCTTCTTTTGTGCAGATTATTCACTATGACACTATGTAGCCTGTGATGGTGTATGGGACCTGTCATCTAGACTGCAAGGTTTTCCAGATAAGGGTTCTTTACTTAATCTGGATCTCCATACCTTAAATCTACTAAAAAATCATTTAAACCGGAGATTGTTTTGCTTCCAGTAAACATTATATCCTAGCTGGGACCCTAGCTGGAACCCAGTGCAAGGTACAGTTTTATTATTACAGCGAAAAAGAAAAACATTTTCAAAAATGTTAATTGTTTTATTAAAATGGAGTCTATGGGACATGACCTTTTTGTAGTTTTGAGCTTTCTGGTTAACCGATTCCTTACCTGTAATAATAATGGACTTACTAGCTTGTGTCCTAACATACAGTTGTGTTAGAATAATAACATCATTAACCTGATCAATCTTTGTTTTTGGTAGAAATTATAATTTACTAGTTGGTGTAGTAAAGTTATAGAAAGCCAACGGATATTATATGATATGCATGCTGCTGGTTCTGTGTAATTGAATCATTAAATGAGGCTTCTTCAAAATCATAATAGCTTGTTCCAAATAATAGCAGTGTGGAGATCAATTTGTGATTTAAGGAAGGAAGGCAACAAATGTTGTACATTGATTGATAAAATGGGTCTTTCGAGGCATTGTTCAGGAGAAAAGCATACTTTGATTAAAAAAATGATTGGAGAGTAGAAAACAGATATATAAGAAGTTCAGGAAATTATAGACTACTCAATGCTAAAATGATCTCAGATGCTTTAAAATGACAACCAAAAGATGAAATATATAGAAGAAAACCGAAAACTACCATTAAAATTGAAAGAAAAATAGTCAGTATTGCAAATACTCAGCCAATGATCAGCTCCAGGAAGATCAAAGAAAGTCTAAAGTTACCTGTGAGTACTGTTACAATTAGAAGACACTATGTGAAGCCAAGCTATCGGCAAGAAGACCTCCCAAAGTCCCATTGATGAAACTTTTTGTGGACTGATTAAAGCAAGATTTTTCTTTTTGGATTTAGAGCCGCAGACAGTTTGTCAGATGACCTCCAAACATTGAATTCAAGCCACAGCACACTGAAAAGACAGTGAAGTATGGTGGCACAAGCACCATGATATTGGGATGTTTCTTATACTATGGTGTTGGGCCTATTTATCACATACCAGGGATCATGGATCAGTTTCGATACATCAAATTACTTGAAGAGGTCAAGTTGCCTTATGCGGAAGAGGAACACACCAGTAAACTAGCAACATCTCCAGACCAACAAGATTGACAATATAGAGTGGTCAGCCCAATCCCCAAACCTTTATCCAATAAAAACCTGGGGTGACAGCAACAATGATGTTTCTGAGGCAAATCCAAGAAATGCAGAAGAATTGTGGAACAGGTGCCAAAAGTGGGTTGACTTCATGAAACACAGATGTGCAGCAGTTCTCAGAAACACTGATTATACAACTAAATATTAGTTCAGGGAATCAAATGAAAGCAAAATCTTGAAACATTTTTTCAGTTTATACAGTGAATGTAGAATGCAGACACTGCTATTTTTTTGGAACAGCTTAATATTCCATTTTGTTCACTTTCTGAAAAGGAATAACACAAATTAGATAAATTTTTCTTCATGTTTTGATTTGGAATAGAATCTGCAGTGTTCCCAACGCATTTGAGTGTACATCACATATCACAAGGAACAGGGGTCAGACTTTATCTGTAACACATAATGGGCTTGATTCAATACAATGTGATATCGTAGATTTTGTGTGCAAATTTTGTGTGTCCGCTATGCATTTCGTTGTGCTAAACACTTATTGCATTAATCAAAATATCTTTCAGTTACCAATTTTTTTACCTAACGGCCCATTGAAAGTAGCAGGAACGCTTACTTTTCGCAATTCAACCCAAAACCCCTTATTGCGTTGTCTTTTTCTCCATCTTCTGTTCTTAGACATGAGCCTTTTTACTCAAGTTTTTAAAAGCCACCTACAGCTACACCAATGTATAGTTCATTAACAAAACTCCCAAATTTTCTTTTGTTTTAAAAAATATTTACATTTTATTTCTTACATTTTCATTCATGCTTTTTTTTAAATAAGTGAGCAGGGAGACTTAATTAAGATTGCAGGTTTGAAGGGCTGTTGCTTCCCCTGCTACTTCACACCGCTCAGCAGAGGATCCACTAGTAGTTGCTGCGGCACCTCCACCTGTCGTCCCATGACTATATAGAGCCATGATCGACTTAATAGCCAGTGTCTCCTGTGTCTCTATGAGCTTATCAAAAATTATATTGATCTTCTGGCACCTACAAATAGGGCAGTTCCGGGCTTCAGCAAGTTATTGGCAACCTGTTATTATCTGGCAGCTTTCAATCATCAGAAGGTCTTGTCAGTGGCATGTCTCAATACACTTTCTCCTGGTCACTGACTCAAGTGCTACAAGCTCTTAAAAAAGATGTAATTTATTTATCCATTTTCCCAACACCAGACAGGAGTGGCTGAAAATGAAAATGGACTTCAATGTCCAAGGAGGTCTGCCTAATGTCATGGGTGCAATAGATTGCACTCATGGGGCTTTATTGCCCTCTCATGGTCAGGAGCAAATTTTCTGAAACAGGAAGCAATTTTATTCAGTCAACACTCAAAACATTTGTGATGCAAATATGTGTTTGATGAATGTTTTTGCTGCCTTCCCTGGAAGCACACACGACTCTAATATTCTGCACAATGCATCAGTCTACAGTCATTTTGAATCTGGTCAATTAAGTGGGATTCAAATGTTCATATAATACTAAATATGTTGGCTAAGTTTAGTGAGATGTGTTCCTACAAAAAACTCATACCAGTGATGAACGATTAGTCTTTCAGAAGGTGTCCAATAGGAGCAAATTAGTTGAGACTCTAACCTTTGTTTGTTTAAGTAATTAGCTAGATGTTTAATATCAAAGCTTTTTATCTTCACTCCACCAACCAACAAAAACTAAAATGCAATCATAGACAGAATTAAAGATGCCAAAAAAGCAATGTAAAGTGAACTTTTTTTTATAAAGGTTAATCTATGTAGAATGCAAAGGGTGGTGGCACACATAGCATTCTGGGGAGATTATTCACCCAGCATCACATCTCCTCTTCTTCAGTGACGAATCTTCCCGAAATGCCTTCCCACCAGCTAGAATGTGAATCGCCAGCGGGATGGCACTCGGATCGCTTCTTTTTTCGAAGTCGCCCGGTTTCCTCGTCAAGCAATTTTGGCCAAATTCGGAAAATGAAGCGATCTAAGTGCCATCCCGCCAGCCATTCACATTCTTTCTGGCGAGAAGGCATTTCAGGGTGATTAGTCGCCCGAAGTATAGGATATTTGTCACTGGGCGACTACGCGTGGAACGCCACGTGTGCCACCACCCTAAAACTCCCTATATTGATTTAAGCATATATCCAATGTTTTTCAGGAGATGCTGTTTAGAGGAGTCTGGCTGCTGACTCCAACTGCTAATCCAGCCACACCTGTTGAAGAAAGATGTAATGCAGCTCATCAAAGATAAGATTGAGTGTGCATTTGTCTTACTCAAGATGCGCTTCAGCTGTTTGGACCATTTAGAGGTAGTTCTGCTGTATTTTCCTAGCAAAGTGTGCAATATCATTTTAGCAGCCTGCATTTTACATAATATTGCAGAGGACAATCAGCTATAGGGGGATCTCCAATTACCTGAAGCTATTGAAGGTGATGAACAAGCTTAAGATCCTACTGTTCATCCCGCAGATACAGGCCAACGTGGGAACCAGGTCCAGCAGCAAATAATTTGTGAATACTTGTCTTGTCATTTCATTTAAAATGCTATCACACATGAGAGTCTGATTAGCTGTTGTAATGTTGTTGTTTGGCCCTGTCTATTTTTAAACAAATCTCTAAACATTTCTTACTGTGCCCACCACACAAAATATATTTTTATTTGAGGGTACTCTTTGCTGTTTGCAGGAACATTATCAACCTCTTCCTTCTATAACACCCTCTCCAATTCACATTATACTCTCTCATTGAAACAGGCTGATTGCTATAGTAAAACCAGACATAGCAACCAGACATCTCAGTAAGATATCAGTAGTGTAGGTGTTACAAGCAAAGCTATATGTTTGATATTCAATTATATATATGTGTGTGTGTGTGTGTGTATTAAATTTTCCCTTAATCTACAAATTTCTATAAAATTGGAAGCAAACCTTGATTACATGTAAGTAAACCTTGTTTTTAACTATCAAGTTATGTTTGGTATGCATTAGTGAGACCAGTTGCAAAGTGTTAACGAGAAACAATCTTCACATCAGAGTAAATGTTAAAGGAATACTGTCATGGGAAAAAAAAAAAATTTTCAAAAGGAATCAGTTAATAGGGCTGTTCCAGCAGACTTCTGCACTGAAATCCATTTCTCAAAAGAGCAAACAGATTTTTTTATATTCAATTTTGAAATCTAACATGGGGCTAGACATTTTGTCAATTTCCCAGCTGCCCCTGGTCACGTGACTTGTGCCTGCACTTTAGGAGAGAAATGCTTTCTGGCAGGCTGCTGTTTTTCCTTCTCAATGTAACTGAATGTGTCTCAGTGGGACATGGGTTTTTACTATTGAGTGTTGTTCTTACATCTACCAGGCAGCTGTTATGTTGTGTTAGGGAGCTGCTATCTGGTTACCTTCCCATTGTTCTTTTGTTTGGCTGCTGGGGGGGCAAAAAAAATGGTGATATCACTCCAACTTGCAGTACAGCAGTAAAGAGCGATTGAAGTTTATCAGAGCACAAGTCACATGACTTGGGGCAGCTAGCAAATTGATAAAAAGTCTAGCCCCATGTCAGATTTCAAAATTGAATATAAAAAAAATCTGTTTGCTCTTTTGAGAAATGGATTTCAGTGCAGAATTCTGCTGGAGCAGCACTATTAACTGATTCATTTTGAAAAATTTTTTTTTCCCAGGACAGTATCCCTTTAAGGTCCTTTAAGGTACTCCTTTACAAAATCAATCCTTAGGATCTTTTGGTTGTAGTTAAAGGGCAAAAATACTTGCAGATGTTTGATAAGTGGATGGTGTCGCGATCGCCGCCCGGAGCAGGTCCAGGAGCTCCGGGCGGCGCGTCCTCTCCTGCCGGCGTCACTCCCAAAATGGCGGCGCCCATGGCCGCCACGTGGGTAAGCGGTGCCGGCGCGATGACGTCAGAATGGCGCCAAAGAATAGGAAACCTTGCCCTAAGTATTTCCTGGGTTCCCTGTGTGCTAATATTCCTAATCCTGTTCCTGATTATTATCCTTGACCCCTGCCTGGACTTTGGACTTTGCTGTTATCTGCCTGCCCCTGAACTCTTGCCTGGATTCTGACTACTCTTTGGATTAACCCCTTGGACACCGCGACCTTGCACCCTCAAGAAGGCTTCCTCCTTGATCCCGACTACCTCCCTGGAGGGAGCTCCCGGCTCCCTGACATTATTCTTGGGCCATGGATCCTACTGAGGAAGCTACGCCTGATGTCGGACGAGCGCTCCGCGGACTGGCATCCCGCATGGAGGAATATGAAGCCCAGCAGTACCGCATAGGACAGGCACTCGATACCCTTCTCTCCCGAGTGCCTCCAGCGCCTCTTGCTTCCCAAGCGGCTGCAAATCCTCCCATGGCGGACGTCTCGTCTAGCACAGGTTTCTCGTCTGGTGAGCCTCGTATTCCGCCTCCTCCTCGCTTCAGTGGGGACCCACAGGCCTGCAGAGGTTTCGCTACACAGTGCCAGATCCAGTTCGAGTTTCAACCCTCGCACTTCCCCAATGAACGTTCCAAGGTGGGGTATGTGATGTCTCGTTTGGTGGGCAAACCGCTTGAGTGGGCAACATCTCTTTGGGAGAAGAATTCTCCGCTGACTTTTGATGCCAAGGCTTTTCTTCAAGCATTTCGTACTGTGTTTGATGCCCCGGGTCGGGTCACTAATGCCCCTTCTCGTCTTCTGCAACTCCGGCAGGGAAACCGCAGTGTCAGTGATTATGCTATTGACTTTAGAACTTTGATGGCTGAGACTTCCTGGAATGACGATGCCTATAAGGCCGTATTCTATCAAGGTCTGTCTATTCGCATTAAAGATGATCTTGTCTCCAGAGAGTTCCCTGACCTGCTGGAGGATCTGATCGCACTTTCTATTAAGGTGGACACTCAGCTCAGAGAGCATCAAGTAGAGAGGGAGCGCTGTAAAAGATTTCAACCCTTGCTGGCACCTCGCTTCCAGAGACCTCTCCTGCAGACTCCTGCTACTCAAGCCTCTCCTTCTCCTCCGGAGGAACCAATGCAAGTTGGAAGGGCTCGTCTATCCGAACAAGAAAGACTCCGTAGACGAATGGCTGGCTTATGTCTGTATTGTGGCGGACAGTCTCATTTTGCGAACTCTTGTCCGGTGAAGCCCACGAGTTCTGTTCCCCGAGGTATTTCTAGGGTAACTCATGTAGGGGGCACTACTCCGAAGTCTCAAGAGAACACTCACAGGTTTCTCCTTCCATTACAGATTCGCCTAGCCACTAAGACTATTGTCGGCTCCGCTTTCATTGACTCTGGAGCTGCTGGGAACTTCATGGACGCTCAATTCGCCAAACACATGGAAGTTCCCTTATTCCCATTGTCTACTCCTCTCCGAGTTACTGCCATTTACGACAGACCCCTGGAGGCTGAATTTATCTCCATGACGACTGGGGAATTGCCTGTGCAGGTTGGGACGCTGCATAAAGAAAGACTTTCGTTCCTAATTATTTCCTGCCCATCCGTTCCAGTTGTGTTGGGTCTCCCTTGGCTGCGCCTGCATAATCCTTCCATTGATTGGTCCGCAGGACAGATTTCCCGTTGGAGCCCATTTTGCCAGCAGCACTGTCTTCCTGCTGAACCCCTCCAGAGGGTGAATATCTCTTTGTCTGATCTGAAGACTCTACCCCCCTTTTACAAGGAATTCGCTGATGTGTTCTGTAAGAAGTCTGCAGAATTCCTTCCTCCACATCGACAATACGATTGTCCTGTCGATCTCCTGCCTGGAACCATGCCCCCTAGAGGTCGTACTTATCCTCTCTCTCCAGCGGAGACCACTGCCATGAAGCAGTATATCCAAGAAAATCTCCAGCGGGGGTTTATTCGCCCTTCTACTTCTCCTGCCGGGGCTGGATTCTTCTTCGTGGAAAAGAAGGATGGAGGCCTACGTCCTTGCATCGACTACCGGGGTCTTAATAAGATTACGGTTAAGAACCGGTATCCCTTGCCCTTGATTGCCGAACTCTTTGACCAACTGAAGGGGGCTAAAATCTTCACTAAGTTGGATCTCCGTGGGGCGTATAACCTTATCCGCATCCGGGAAGGTGACGAATGGAAGACAGCATTCAACACTCGGGATGGGCACTATGAGTACCTCGTAATGCCCTTTGGTCTCTGCAATGCCCCCGCTGTCTTTCAAGAATTCGTGAACGACATTTTCCGGGATCTCTTGGGAAAGTTTGTGGTCGTGTACCTTGACGACATCCTGATTTTCTCCAAGGACCTTTCAAGCCATCGTTTCCAGGTGAAGGAAGTCCTCTCTCGTTTGAGGAAGAACTCTCTCTTTGCCAAACTGGAGAAATGTGTGTTTGAAGTGTCCAAGATCCCTTTTCTGGGTTATATCATCTCCCCAGAGGGTTTCGAGATGGATCCTGTGAAAGTGTCTGCAATCCAAGAGTGGCCCCTACCGCTGAGCACTAAGGCAATCCAGAGATTCATTGGTTTTGCCAATTACTACCGGCAGTTCATAAAGGGATTCTCTTCTCGTATTGCTCCTATCCTGGCCCTCATCCGAAAAGGGGGTAAACCCAGCTCATGGCCCCCGCCCGCTATAGAAGCTTTTCAGTCCTTGAAGGATGCCTTCACTTCTGCTTCGGTTCTCCGTCATCCTGATCCGGAGTTACCTTTCTTCATCGAGGTAGATGCTTCTGAAGTTGGAGCTGGAGCTATCCTGTCCCAAAGACATCCCTCTGATGGGAAACTGCACCCATGTGCATATTTCTCTAAAAAATTCTCTCCTGCTGAACAAAATTATGATGTAGGAAATCGAGAACTCCTGGCTGTTAAGCTTGCCTTAGAAGAGTGGCGTCACCTCCTTGAAGGTTCCTTGATCCCAGTCACAATCTACACGGATCATAAAAATCTTGAGTTTATCCAATCTCTCAAGAGGCTGAATCCCAGACAAGCAAGGTGGTCTCTCTTCTTCTCTCGATTTAACTTTGTCTTGACTTTTCGCCCTGGCTCCAAGAATCGGAAGGCCGATGCTCTATCTCGAAGTTTCACTCCGGTGGATCGTACTCCTGAAAGACAAGAGCCTATTATTCCTCCTGTCAAATCCTGGCTAGTCAATTTTCTGCCCCTCCTGATACTCCCATTGGAATGGCATTCGTTCCTCCTGAACTTCGTCTGCCTATCCTGCAACAGACTCATAGTTCCAAGCAGGCGGGACATCCTGGTCCTGCTAGGACTCTTGAACTTTTACGACGTCTAGTCTGGTGGCCGACTATTTTTAAAGATGTCAAAGACTTTGTTGCTGCTTGTACCGTTTGTGCCACTTCCAAGTCTAGCCATTCTCGCCCTAGCGGGTTACTACAGCCGTTGCCTGTTCCCTCTCGTCCTTGGACGCATTTGGCAATGGACTTCATTGTTGAACTTCCTCCCTCCAGTGGGAATACCGTGATCTGGGTTGTCATTGACCGCTTCAGCAAGATGGCCCACTTCGTCCCTCTACGGAAGCTTCCATCTGCAGTGGAGTTGTCACAGTTGTTCATCCAGTTCATTTTTCGCCTGCATGGCTTCCCGGCCGAGATCGTTTCTGACAGAGGGTCCCAATTCACTGCAAAGTTCTGGCGTTCCCTGTGCAAAGATCTGGGTATTAATCTTCAGTTCTCCTCAGCTTATCATCCTCAGACGAATGGAGCGGCTGAGCGAGTGAACCAAGCCTTGGAACAGTTCTTGAGAAACCACGTTTCCCTTTGTCAAGATGATTGGTCTGATCTCCTCCCGTGGGCGGAATTTGCTCATAACAATGCCTGCCACACTTCCACTGGAAGGTCCCCATTTATGTCGGTGTATGGTCAACATCCTCAAGCCTTCCCACAAGACTTTGTGTTGTCCGATGTTCCGGCCGCTGATGACCATGCAGCCCACATGTCTGCTATTTGGGCCGCAACCAAGTCCAACCTGGAGAAGAGTGCTCTGGTTCATAAGACGTTTGCAGATCGTAGACGTAGACCCTCTCCTCCCTACAAGGTCGGTGATAAAGTCTGGTTGTCTTCCAGGAACATTCGGTTGAAGGTACCATCTCCTAAATTGGGTCCGAGGTTCGTAGGTCCTTTTTCCATCCTGGAGGTGATCAATCCTGTGGCTGTCAGACTTCAGCTTCCCCCTGAGATGCGAATTCCCAACGTGTTTCATGTCTCCTTGGTGAAACCCGCTACCTCCAACCGCTTTTCTGTTGTCCAGCCTCCTCCTCCTACTATCTCTGTGGATGGTCAACAAGAATATGAAGTGGAGAAGATCCTTGACTCCAGAATCTCCAGGGGTTCTCTTCAGTACCTCATCAAGTGGAAAGGCTTTGGCCCTGAAGAATGTTCCTGGGAGGGACGCTCTGATGTCCATGCTCCTCGTCTGGTGAGGGAGTTCCACTCCAAATTTCCCCAGAAGCCAAGTCCTGGTGGTCCGGAGGCCCCCCGTGAGGGGGGGTACTGTCGCGATCGCCGCCCGGAGCAGGTCCAGGAGCTCCGGGCGGCGCGTCCTCTCCTGCCGGCGTCGCTCCCAAAATGGCGGCACCCATGGCCGCCACGTGGGTAAGCGGCGCCGGCGCGATGACGTCAGTGCGCCGACGTCGGCGCAAGGACGTCAATGGCGCCAAATTCAAAATAAAAACACCATCTAGACGCCAGAATGGCGCCCAAGAATAGGAAACCTTGCCCTAAGTATTTCCTGGGTTCCCTGTGTGCTGATATTCCTAATCCTGTTCCTGATTATTATCCTTGACCCCTGCCTGGACTTTGGACTTTGCTGTTATCTGCCTGCCCCTGAACTCTTGCCTGGATTCTGACTACTCTTTGGATTAACCCCTTGGACACCGCGACCTTGCACCCTCAAGAAGGCTTCCTCCTTGATCCCGACTACCTCCCTGGAGGGAGCTCCCGGCTCCCTGACAGATGGATCTTCTGTATTTACGCCAACAGATACCCCAGACACAAGCAGGCACCCCAGGACACGGACAAAAGTGAAAATTATTCGCATATGGAAAACTGTACAGGCTGAAATGGGCCTCCTCCAGTTTTTATTTATAAGGGCTTCTTCTGCCATTTTTTGTTTTACTTTTTTTTTTCAGTCATTAAACCTTTTTTTGATGACATCAGTGGCTTGTATGCTGCTCACACTGTTGACAGATGCTGCGATTTTATTCCAGCAGGCTGTTTTTTTTTGTAAATCTGATGTATGAACCTTGCCAGTTCCAAACAGATTATTGTATCTTTCAAGGATTACTGTGATTAGAGCTAAACCTGTGGCCCTTTTGAAATTGATCATCATCCGCTGGATTGACATTGGTGTGGTCTGAATGGTTGTCATCTTCTGACCTTAGTGGATTGACTTGGCTTTAAGAACCGTTTTGTCTTTTAACAGAACTACATGAGCCACATCTGGAGGTGGTAGATTTCACTTTCACTTGGTTCTTTAGCCACATCACCATATGGGTTGGTCACGCTATGGTCCATTATACTTAAACATTTTCATGTAAAATGGTAAAAAAATTATGTTTAGGTCTTTGATACACTTACAGATACAGTTACACTGGCATAAAATATTGGCATTGGCTGCACAGAGACAATTAAATGTAATTGAAGCTTTCAAAACAAACAAAGCATGGTGATTAGGCATAGCTTCATTTTTAGATAATTCACAATATTTTTGTGTTGCATCATAGCTACTGCTGCTGCTTTTGTTTACATCTATCTAGCTGTTACAGTATGTGACAGAGTGACTTAACCCTTTAAATGCACATTCTGAAGAAGCCTAATTATAGTTAGACTTAAATTAAGTGAAAGAAATAGACATTGCCAGTAAATATTTTCAAAAAGTAACCTGAAGTCCTCAGTACTTACAATACTGCATAATAATCACAGTTAGTGCTTTATACTAAATATATGTATTCAGTGTTTTTTTTTTCTGTGCATTTGCAAACTAAAAATACATATGTTATACAGATATAGGACCTGTTATCCAGAATGCTGGGGGACCTAGGGTTTTCCGGATAATGTAATTTTCCCATAATTTGAATACCTTCAATTTACTAGAAAATCATGAAACATTAAATAAACCCAATATGCTTATTGTACTTCCAATATGGATTAATTATATCTTAGTTTGGATCAAGTAAAAGGTACTGTTTTATTATTATAAAGAAAAACATTTGGATTATTTAATATAATGGAGTCTATGGAATATGGCCTTTCTGAAAATTTGGAGCTTTCTGGATGATGGATTTCTGGATAACAGATCCCATACATGCAAAATAAAAAAAAGAATACAAATATGCTTTTTTTTAAAATGCAATAAAGTAGCTTTTTGTGGGTTCCCAACTCAACTTTTTATTCTACTATTTTTTTAAACGAGCATCAAGTGCAAAAAAACCAAACACTTTAAACAATCATGAGTAAAACCAGGCGACTATAACGGTATCAATTAGCCAATGCACTTAAACCTGCATCTCAAGCGCACATTTAAAAAACGCCTATGCGTTAGAGCGCATTATACTTTTTTCATTAAAGGAGGGGTCCTTGATCCAACCTTGGTGGATTCACATTAAAGCATCAAAGAACATTGATGCAAATCATAATGCTTGAATTACATATCCAGATTTTTTTTTAAATCCTGTTTCGTGACTTGTGGCTAGTTATGTTGCTATTTCAACTTATTGTCTGCCAGAAAACTTCGATGCTGCATCTTGTATCCATTTTGGTACATGTCAGCTTAACCTAATAGGAGATGATTCCAATTTTCCAAGCACTAAAGGTTCCAAATTGAAAAGATGTCAAACATGTAATGTAATGGTACTTTCAAAATCACACCTCACCTCAATACATTTTTTTTTATCCCTTGCTAGCAATGCAGTGTCTGAAAATATAAACACTAAATAAAACAGAGTTATAATACACTGGAATTTTTGTTTTCCTTCATAAGAGGAAACTAAAAATCTGTACCAAAACTCTTTTGTATTTAAATATTTGCACCATTTTACCCATAGAATAGGATGTGCTTCCCTTCATGTCCAAGGGGCAGATATATTAAGGGTCGAATTGAAAATTCTATTTTTTTTATGGTCAAAACTCTCAAATTTGAATTGTGAATTATCCAAACTCAATACCAGTTTTAATTGGAATTTCGAGCTTTATCATACTCTGCCCCCTTAAGAACTCTAATTCGACTATTGCCACCTAAAACCTGCCAAGTTCATGTATAAGTCAATGGGAGAGGTCCAGGAACCAATTTGAACATGTTAGTAGCCTTCCTGACATTCGAGTTTTTTTCAGAGAAAAAAACTCGAATCAAGTTTAATCTAATTCGATTCGAGTTTTCGAGTCGGTTAAAAACTCACATGAATTCGAAATTCAAAATAAACGTGCCCCCAAATGTTGCTGAGTTACACATTTTTGCATACTTTTATTCACATACTTGTAACATTTTCAATGCACAGCAATGGAAAGGCAAAAACAACCCATGTCAGGAAGAGAGAAAAAAGGAAAGGAATGGGAGGCAAAAGGTGCTGAGATTTCAAGTATACAACCTATAAATAATTTTCTGTATTTTTCTATGGTGAATAATGTATCTTGCATTCTTCAGTCTACAAAATGTTGCACTGTTTCCCTTTAGGCCACTTAATGGGGCAAATTAATGAAGTGGACCTACTCTAGCGCTACTTCGCACCCTTACGCCAGGCGAAGTTGCGCTATGGCGAAGGGACGTAACTATGCTAATTCACTAACTTGCACATTTTACTGAATGTTACCTCTTGCCCCAGACTTGTCTTCACCACCTTAGACCAAGCGAAGTGCAATAGAGTAGATAGGGATTGCTTCAAAAAAAGTTTACATTTTTTCTAAGTCCCAAAAAACGCTGGCGACTTTTACTTTTTTTAAGGGTGATAGGCTGAAAAAGAACGTACATTTTTTTTGGGGTACCCTCCTTCCCCCCTACATTTCCTAACATATGGCACATAAACTATACAGTGGGCACATGTGTAGAGCAAAATAACAACTCTATTTTATTCTATAAAGCTTTCCCAGGCTTGTGTAGTGTAATGTATTTGCTGCTACATATACGTCCATTGTACTTTAAAAAAAATCCAAAATTATTTTTTTAATATGTTATTAGTAAAACAATTAAGCAGGAAGGGGTGGGACCCTTACTATCAGAGGGGGGTCAGCTGGTTGATGAAAACAAAATAAAAGCGCAGATTCTAAACTCATATTTTTCATCTGTCTACACAAATGAGGAACCAATAAGTGAAGGTTTCCTTCTTAACAGTCCCAATTCTAGTAATACAACTAATGATGCATGGTTCACACATGAAGAAATTCAAAAGAGACTTGAACATGTTAAGATTAACAAAGGTCCAGGGCCAGATGGTATTTATCCCAGGGTAATTAGCGAGCTTAGCTCTGTGATTGCCAAACCTCTTTACTTAATTTTTCACGATTCATTGAGATCTGGCATAGTGCAGAGAGACTGGCGAATTGCTAATGTGGTGCCTCTATTCAAAAAAGGATCCCGTTCTCAGCCTCAAAACTATAGGTCAGTTAGTCTGACGTCAGTGGTAGGAAAGCTTTTTGAAGGGTTAATAAAGGATAAGATACTAGACTTCATAGCAAATCATAATACTATGAGTTTGTGCCAGCATGGTTTTATGCGTAATAGATCTTGCCAGACTAACTTAATTTCTTTTTATGAGAATGTAAGTAGAGACCTCGATTCTGGGATGGCAGTGGTACCTTTTTACCCATAAAGAGGATCACCATACCAGAGGCCACCCCTTTAGACTAGAAGAAAAGAACTTTCATTTGAAGCAACGTAGGGGGTTCTTCACAGTCAGGACAGTGAGGTTGTGGAATGCACTGCCGGGTGATGTTGTGATGGCTGATTCAGTTAATGCCTTTAAGAATGGCTTGGATGATTTTTTAGACAGACATAATATCAAAGGCTATTGTGATACTAAACTCTATAGTTAGTATAGGTATGGGTATATAGAATTTTAATTAAAAGTAGGGAGGGGTGTGTGTATGGATGCTGGGTTTTCATTTGGAGGGGTTGAACTTGATGGACTTTGTCTTTTTTCAACCTAATTTAACTATGTAACTTGGCGCCGTATGCAAATTAGGCATCGGTAGCGTAACTTTGCTTTCCTTGACGAATTAACGCTAGCGCAACTTCGCTGCCTTTCGCCCCCCTGAGCGCAACTTCAGATTTTAGTGAATTAACGGCACCCCGGCGAAGTGCGGCAAAGCCAACGCTGGCGCAACTTCGAAGGTAAGTTAATTTGCCCCAATGTGTTCTTTGCAAATTGTAACCTCTTCATCATGTCTTTTTTTTCAACAATGGGACATTGCAGGGGCTTCTTGGTCTTCTAATTGTAACAGTACTTACAGGTAACTTTAGACCTTCTTTGATCTTCCTGGAGCTGATCATTGGCTGAGTCTTCTATCTATTCTATCTATTATTTCTTTCATGTCTTTCAGGTTTTGGTTGGTTAAAGCATTTCATTTCAGATGAGCAGCCTATCATTTTCTGCACTTCTTTCTATGTTTCCCCTCTCCAATCAACATTTTAATCAAAGTATGCTGTTCTTCGGAACAATGTCTGGAACAACTCATTTTTCACAGAGAAATGCACTATAACCAGCATGCACAACATTTGCTGCTTTCTTCCTTAAATAAAGGCCGTAACTGACACCTGTTTTTTCCCAGAATGAATGACCTCACTAATTGATCTCCACTCTGCTATTATTTGGAACAAGTTATTATTATGTTGAGCACTGCTATTATTTGGAACAAGTCTCAGTTAATGATTTAATTACACAGAATCAGCAGCATGAATGTCATGACTGTTACATCTGTTGGTGTTCTATTACTCTATTACACCTACTAGTAAATTATTTGCCATTTAGAAATATCAGATTAGTGATGTCAGTCTGCTATTATTTTGAACACAACTATTTTTTTTGATTGGTTGCTATGGGTTATCACCCACTAAGTGTTTATAAATGAGCCCTAATGACTCTGTAACCATATCTGTGGTTTGTGGGGTAGGTTAGCATTGGTTTATTAGTATATTGAGCCACACACATATATATGCACACATAATACACCATCTACTCTTACTATATCATTACCTTAGTTGTATTCCCTAGTTGGATGCAATATATAAATCAAATAGGGGGTGATAGGTATTTTATGAATACTTGTAGCCTCTGATGGCATTACAAGTTAACCTGGAAAATCAATCCCACTGAGAGCAATGAGGCAAGACAAGACGTTTGTTATAAAGGCTAAAATGCAAAAGTAAGTTTCAGTTCTGCAAAAGGAAACAAGCCTGTTCAACATACAGAACACCACTTATATAATATTCCATAGTGAAATCATTATGTCGCTCTCTTTCAACAAAAAAATAATGAATATTACATGTATGGAGATAAAAAGAGCAGGCTTTCTTTCAAGTTAGAATTTTCAGACAAAGTCATAAAAAATAATAAAAATATGTAACATTAAGGCTAATTTAAAAAAAAAACTCTACTTTGAAGTTATGGTAGGAGGACATTTTATATTTTAATAAACACCATTCCATTTAAAGAGAACATCAAAGCAAACATCTAAGAAAAAACATATATTTAAACAGAACTGTGCCACCATTTACTTAACATTCTCAGTGACCCCTTTGGGGGAATATAATATAATATAGCACAAAAAACATTCACAGAACGTTAGCGACCATGTTTGCGTCCTTTTTTGGCCCGATTACAGACTCTCTTGCAATACGCAATGTAATATTCGCCAGCCAGTGAATGTTTTTTCATTGTGAGCAGCATTATTCATTCGCAAAAACGCCAGTAACGCTTGAGATTTACATTACATTCCCCCCTTGTGTCTGCTATGTGCAAGATTGGTAGAGTAAAAAACCCCAAAATAAAAGTTTTGCTCTACTGTGCATACAAACCCACCCAGAGTGGTGCACTTACTAGGATGATAGCCCAGGCCAGTAAGTTTTTTTGAAAGTGTAGTGCCATCCTTGGGCCTGAAATTATATTTACTGGTGGGGGGTTACCTAACAAAATTGGCATCCCCCATTGAGTAGGTCTTTTCTACTCCCTTGATGCATTCAAGGTATTAAACTTTTGTTATATACAACAATCGATTCCGATCAAGCATGCCAAAAATAATTTCCTAGAAGAGTAAATATTATTTTCTAAATATATAAATAAAACATAAATCAAGAAAGTGTGGTTTATTAGTTACATAGTTAAATTAGGTTAAAATAAGACCAAAGTCCGTAAGCCCGTCAAGTTCAAACTTTTCAAATGAAACCCAGCATCCATACATGCACACACTCACACTGACCCCTTCATACACTCACATAAACTATATATATATATATATATATATACCCATATCTATTCTTACTATACATTTTAGTATCACAATAGCCTTGGATATTATGCTTATCCAAGAAATCATCAAAGCTACTCTGAAAAGCATTAACAGAATCAGCCATCACAACAACATCCGGCAGGGCATTCCACAACCTCACTGTCCTCACTGTGAAGACCCACCTACGTTGCTTCAAATTGAAGTCAAATAGAATTCAACCAAACTCGATTTGAGTTTTTTCTCTGAAACTAATGTCAGGATGGCTACAAACAACTCCAAATTGGTCACTGCACCTCTTCCGATGAATTATACAGTAATTTGGCAGGTTTTAGGTGTCAAATTCAAATTCAAATTCTTAAAGGGCCAAAGTATGATAACTCTCGAACATCAAATTTGAATTTTTAAAAAAAACTTGAATCGAGTTTGGATAATTCCCTAGTCAAATTTGACATTTTTGACCATAAAAAATAAATCTGTGTATAACTTGTATTTATATTATTTTTGCAAAAGTGCATAACCTTGCATTTATCAACATTGAACCTCATTTTCCAGTTTGCCCAGTTTTACAATTTAGTAAAATCATTCTGCAAAATTGGCAGCATCCTACATGAAACCTATAGTTATGCACAATTGGATCATCGGCAAAAATAAAAACAGTACTTTGAATGCCCACCTCCATGTAATTAATAAATAAGTTGAAACGCAAAGGACCAGGTACAGAATCCTACGGTACTCCACTAACAACACTGGTCCAATTAGAAAATGTTCCATTTACCACCATTCTTGTAAACAATCTTTTAGCCAGTTCTCTATCCAGGTATACTGTAAATACTATGTTCCAGACCAACATTCCTTCACTTCTGTCTGGCACTGTATCAAATGCTTTAGCAAAGTCTAAGTGGATCACATCCACTGCCACCTCAAATCAAGGTCTCTTCCCCCCCCGGCAGCCCGTGCTCCACAGAAAATGCAGCCGTACGGAGGGGGGCCGGGCCCGGTTGCGCGTCACGCCAGGGCCCGTCCCCCTCTAGTTGCGCTACTGGATGTCAAACTAACCGGCTTATAGTTTTGAGGCTGAGAATGGTATCCCCTTTTGAATAGCAGCACTACATTAGCAAGTCACTGGTCTCTCTGCACCATGCCAAACCTCCATGAATCTTTAAAAATAAGGTAAAGAGGTTTGGCAATCACAGACTCGCCAAGTACCCTGGGATGAAAACATCAGGTCCTGGACCTTTGTTTTTCTTAACATGTTCTAGTCTCTTTTGAATTTCCTTGTGCATTAACCATGCATCATTAGCTGTATTACTTGAATTGGGACTATTAAGAAGGAAAAATTAATTGACTGGTTGCTCACTTGTGTAGACAGACGAAAAATAACAGTAC